>NW_016690523.1:1795-57755 GCF_001604755.1 Lepidothrix coronata | reverse complement strand
GGTTATCAGGGACAACACTCCAATGATATTGTTACGTAAAGCTTTTCTTTTGGAAATATTTCCGCGTTTGGAATGTGTAAACCTGGTGCTAAAAAAGGAACTGGAATGGTTGCTGTGGTCCTGATGCCTTTAAATATTTAAATTAGTTATGGATGGTGGCATGGAGAGCATATTTGTGGTTAAAGATGGCTCCATGTGAGAATCACAGAATGGTTTGGGTTGGAGGGAACCTTACAGATTCAGGAACTCCAAACCCCCATGGGCAGGGACACCTCCCACTAGACCAGGTTGAGAAGCTTGCAAGGGTTTCAGAAAAGCACCAGAATTGAAGGTGATGTGGAGCAGCAGGAAAAGGGTCAGAAATGGAAAGAGGATGTTTACTAAACACAAGTGCAAAATGCTACACTTAGGGAAAAAAATAAAATGTACTAAATGACCTCCTGAGGGCCTTTCCAGTCTTTCCTCTCCCTGGTTCTGTCACCCAACATCCTGCTGGTACCAGGAAATTGGATGGAAATGCCCCAGGAGTTCCCATTTTTCATAAAACTTCCTACTCCCCTAAAAACACTGCAGTATTTGTGAGAGTGTGAAGGTCTCCAAGGCAGAGGGAGCAGCCACCTCCTGTAACAGTGGGAATTTGCATTCCCTGTGACCAGTCAGGGCTCCCTGCCCACTGCAGCAAGGACTGCACCACAGGCTGGGATAAGGAGTGAAATGTCTCTGTTCTGAAATGCATCTGAACCCTGAGAGTCACTGAGAGCGGTGGGAGGTCTCAGCTTTTCCATTTTCACGGGTGGACACCCCGGGTGACTGCACAGGGGAGCGTGTACTGTAACACAAACCACAGCTACCATGTGTAAAGGGTTCTCATGAAAACCAGAACTCGCTGATGTGCTGATAACCAGTTACTTTTACTAAAGCTCTGAAAAAACGTCATGTGCTGATGAGAGAGCCCTCCAAAAACTATAAAACTCTAAAAAACCCTCACAGAACTCTTTGCTAAGTCATGTTCTTTGGGAGGTTTCACGTGTGCCTGAAACACCAACCTGCTCACCCTGCACAGGGTAAGGACTCCTGTGCTCACGGTTTTCATCACACACCGATGGCTCTTCACACTGCTTTTCAGGCCTGGCCTGTGATGATTGTCCTTACTGTTGTTGATAGAGTTATTTGGAAGAAATTCCTCCCTGTGAGGGTGGGGAGGCCCTGGCACAGGTTGCCCAGAGAAGTTGGGGCTGCTCCTGCATCCCTGGAAGTGTCCAAGGCCAGGTTGGAGCAACCTGGGCTAGTGGAAGGTGTCCCTGCCCATGGCAGAGGGTGAGACTGGATGAGCTTTAATGTCCCTCCCACCCGAGCCATCCTATGATTCCATGATTCCACTCTTTGGTTGGGTTTTTAAGACTGCATAACAAAGGAATAGGAACCTGAATTCTGAAATTCTGCTCAGATCAGTCATAGAACCCTTTGAAAAGGTCACAACCACTCCCTGACTCTGAATGGGGAAAGAAATTCTTCCCTGACTTATTGGTGTTTGGTGGGACTTAAATCGCACAGTTCATTTTAGGATTTGAATGGTTTGGGTGAAGCAGGGACAAAGATTGTGGTGGTTATTTTCCACCAAAGTGTTTTGGAACTGCAGCACTGAGACTGAAAAAGGGAATATAAGAAAAAACAAGTTTTGATATATTTTGCCTTCATCCTTTTGCAAAGGCAGCTCTATACTCAAAGCAGTCCCTTACCTCTCGCTCCCTCCTAAGCTGATCTGTCACAGATTTTTGGGATGCCAACCCATTTCCGTGCCCTGGATCCAGGTCACTAAAACTTCTTCAAATTCTAACAGATTCTGACTAATAGTTCTTATTCAAAAGAAGAGGAACCACCAAACAGACTGAGACATGAACAACTGTTGTCAACAACTCATCCCATAAAATGAGCCACATAATGGCATTAATGCAGGAATAATTTAACTCACTGTATCACCTACAGAAAGGCTGGGTAGAAGGTACCTTAGATGTTTTATTCAAAGTAACTGTGAAATAAAAAAGGGATTAAAATAAAAGCACTCTTTAACTACCTGCCTGAGGGCTGCGTTGAACCAGCCCCTTTATAACATTACAGCCCCTCGGGTTACTGAAAACAAGTGGAGGAAAAGCTGTTCTCAGGCTGTGGGTTAACAGCTCACCAGACGCCCTTTTTTAAGCCCTGTAATGCACCAAACCCCCAAAACCACGGTGCTGTGATAAACTCACCAGCCTCACACATGCCAGCGTTCTGCAGGTAAGTCCGGCACCGCTCCTTGTGCTCCTCCAGCGAGCTCCTCTGCTTGTAGCTCCTGCCACAAAACTCACATTTGTATGGCTTCTCCACTGGAAAAAAAATAAATAACAACTTCATTAAAATAACTACAAGAGACCATTAAAACACCCCCTCCTGACGTTCAGCACGTGGTTACCAACAGCCTATGTTCAGCTCATGGAGAATGCTCGAAATTCCTGCTGAGTTTAATCATCACAAATTTAGGGTGAAACCACCAGATACACGGAGTTCCTCCTCATACCCTAAGCTCTAAGAAGAGGACCATACCCTAAGAAGAGGATTTAAATAAGAACACTGTTCCCAGGGCCCTGTAACTGCTTTCCTTGGAGTAGCTTCCCTAGGGAAGGCTGACAGTACCGCTGCCAAACCAGGACTGCCACAGCCCTGAGTGCCTGACCTGGGTCCTGCCTGTACAGAATTCTTCAAGGATTTCATTAAACTGATTTCGTTTCCAAAGGCATTTGTTGTAGAGGGAATGATGTTCCTAATTCATTTAAACTAAAGCAAACTAAAAGTTTGAAACTCAAGATCCCCACGCGGCCTTTCCTGGTGCCTCATACACAAGGACTGGAAGTGCTTCCTAAATTATCTCAGTACTGGTTTGGGAACAGACATCCTCTAAAATTAGATAGTAGGAAAAATTCTTCCCTGTGAGGGTGGTGAGGCCCTGACACAGGTTGCCCAGAGCAGCTGTGGCTGCTCCATCCCTGGGAGTGTCCAAGGCCAGGTTTTAGCATTGTGCTGGTGGGGGACAGTCACCACCACTCTGCTGGTCTTGATTAAATCAGAATCTCATTTATCCGTGGCAGATAAGCTCATTTTTGACTTTGATTCTTTGTGAGGTTGAACTTTTTTTCTGTGCAGTGCAGTGCAGAGATAACATCTGTCATTTAGAATCAATTTTTTTTTTCTGGGCCCTTGTAGAACACAGGATATACACAAATCCAAGGGCAAGCACAACCTGGCTCTGGCAGAACTGGGGGAACTAAGACCAATTTTTTACCTGGCTAGTTATTCAAGTCACATCAGCTCTGTGCCTCCATTTCCCCATCTGTAAAATGGACAGAACACCCTACCAGGCTGGAGAAGAACCATCTGTGAGCATGTTAAGAGATTCAGATGAAAGGCACTAGACCACAGAGAGGTGTCAATTGGCAATAGAGTCATTCTGTCCAGGATTGTGCTCCTGGAGTTTTCCTCACAGCTCAGGATGGGATGGGAGGAAACCCCAGCAAAGCACGTCTCACACTCTCCTGGAGTTCAGAGCTTGCTGGCAAAGCCAGCTCTGCTCATCTGAAAATGAGGTGGCGAGCTGGTGATGGGTCAAAGGCTGGACTCATGACCTGGGATTGGACTCTTCTGACCTAACTGATTCTGTGAAAATCCCACGGAGGTGTTTGTGCAAGGAGGTTTGTGGGCTGTGACACGTGTTCCCCCGCACTAAGAGCAGAGCCTGAGTGTGTTCCACGAGCACGGGGAGTGGTCCCTGCTCTGTGGGGGCTCTCGAGCAGGCTGAGCAAACCTCGCTGACTGACTCTTGCACCCCGAGTGTCCCAGTGACACACACCTGAACCACGTGAGGTGCCTGTGAAGTCACTTACCAGAATGTGTCCTTAAGTGACCCGTAAGCGCATCCCTCCTCTGGCAGGCATAACTGCACAGGTGGCACTTAAAAGGTTTTTCCCCTGTGTGTAGTTTAATGTGGCGGAGGAGGTTTCCCTTCTGAGTAAAGGAAGCTCCGCACTGATTACACTGGAATGGCCGTTCACCTTAAAATGACATACAGAAAAGGACATTTAATGGTTACGTGGGTATCAGGTCGCCCTCTGCCTTTTTGGAAGAGGAAAGAATGAGATACTGGATCGACTTCTTTCTATAGAAACACACAGAGTGGGATTTCAGTGGGAGGGAGGCGCAGCTCTGGTGTCAGAGCTGCTCGTAGCATATGTACGACTATGGAAAGCACTGCACAGTTCTGCCATGGAAAGAAGTGCTCTGGAGGAGGCTGATTCCAACAAGCCAGCAATTTTTAGAAGAAAAAAAAAAAAAAAGCCTTATCTTACTGCAGGTTGAAACTTAAGATGCTCATTGGTTTGTTGCCCGAGTACAGCACAGAGAGAAGTACATACACAGGCTGGAAATGGCAGCACAAAACCAAACTAACTCGTGCTTTGTGCCTGAAATACTGACATCACATAGTGCCTTTCATCCAAAATTCTTAAAATGCCTCACGAAAATGCTTTCAATAACATTCAATCCTGATGAGAAGAAGGGTGGGTAAAGTGAGGCACAGAACAGTGGGTAACTTGCTGGAGATCACACGTGGCGTCCAGGACAGAACAAGGAAAGCCTGGTTTTGGGATCCTTTTTTAAAATGAGTAGTCTGAATTAAAAATCATCATCCTGTCAGTACCCAGCTCTTACAAGAACAACAGAGGGATATTTACCAGTGTGGCTACGCTTATGAACCATCAAGACATTGAGGCTAATGCAGGCTAATCCACAGATATCACAAGTCATCTTCCCACTAGCTGGCCTGACGTGGTCATAGGAACCCGAGTGTCTCTCCAGTTTAATGCTCTCATACTCGTTATATTCTCTGGGATAGGCGTAAGGCAGCTCAGATTCCTCCGGGTTTTCCATAGGCTCGGAATTTAAAGCACTCTCCTCTCTCTCACTGTATTCACCCTTCACTTTAATCACATCATCTGCAGGTAAAACAAAGCACAGGAGTGAAAAGATGCTCATCTTGTGCGCAGCGAAGAACCTTAGGAAAAAAAAGAACAAAAAATTATATAAAATGACATTATGCATTTCCTAAAACTGTTACTGAAACCCCAAAGATGAAGAAATTAAACTGGTCATGGACACTTAGTGAGATAACCCTTAAAAACATTGACCTGCCTGATGGATAATTTCTTTTTACAGATTATGAAAGCATAATACAGTACAAACTCCTCCTGAAATTACAGGGAACTAGTCAGGATTCAAAAGAAAACACTTGTTCACATCACTCACAATTATTATTTCTATAGAAATCAGCATCTCAGTCTGCTCCTGTGAACTGGAAATACAGAAAGACACAAATTAAAAAGGATAATTACATCTTGTAACTTTTATCTTCCTGTGGAATCTCTGGTGCTTGGAACACTCCTACGAAATATGTCTGAGCGGTGTAAGACTCCCAGTGCTCCCATGGCATAGATTCTCCTCAGTTAAACCTAATCAATAATCTCAATTTCCCCTTGCAAATCACAGTTTTTATCCACAGCTCTCAGACGTGTGAGGAGCAGTCGACAATCCCGATTTACTGTGTGAGTAAAACTAGCAGAGGCAGGGGAAGGATTTCCTGATAAATAAATGTATCCCAGAAAAATCAAAAGATTTGTCCAAAGTCCTACTGCGAGGGTGTGGCAAAGAACCCGAAGCCTCCTGAAGATCAGCATTCATGGCCTTCAAACAGGTCCCTGGGCCTGTCTCCAGGTCTGGAGGAATCCAGAGGCATTGCCTAAATGAATGCAGCTCCATGACAAAGGCGGATGTAGCAAGTAGCTAATGATTTACTAACAATGTGAAAACATAAGCAAATGGGTCACACTGTATAAACAGCTGGTGATTCCCAACTTGTGGTGCTGCATTTCCTTTCCACTGTTAACTCCAGCTCTTCCACTAAAACCCTCAGTGATTGCCAGGATGGCTTTTTTCTGCTTAAAGCTGGCTGAGAAATTTGGGGCTGTTCAGCCTGGAGAAGAGAAGGTTGTGTGGAGACCTCAGAGCACCTTCCAGTGTCTGGAGGGGCCATAGGGGAGTTGGAGAGGGATTCTGCATCAGGAACTGGGGTGACAGGATAATGGCTTCACACTGAAAGATGGGAAATTTAGGTTGGATATAGGGAAGAAATTCCTCCTCATGCAGGTGGGGAGGCCCTGGCACAGGTTGCCCAGAGAAGCTGGGGCTGCCCCAGCCCTGAAAGTGTCCAAGGCCAGGTTGGATAGGACTTGGAGCAACCTGGGCTAGTGGAAGGTGTCCCTGCTCATGGCAGGGGGTGGGACTGGGTGGGCTTTAAGGTCTCTCCCTTCCCAAAGCGTTCCATGATTTTCTGACAGAGACAGACCACGGCTGAAACTCCAGTTGTGCCTCAAGCTCCCCAGTGAAGACAAGCCCCGCGAGATGCACCACGTGGCTTCCTGTTTGAGAGTCTTGTTCTCTGGCCACCTGCTCCTCCCTGCAGCCCAGGGTTAGACAGTTCAATCTGGCACTGAACCACTCGTCCTTTCTCCCAAGTACAGAACACAAACTGCTGAATATGTATTAGCTCTGGTTCTGAGTAATAAACCACATCAAATACCAAGAACAAACAATGGGTGGCAGCGAAAATGAGGTGGCGACATAAAAGCAGAGCTGAAAAAGAAAGATCTGGCAACCCCAACTTCCATGAAATCAAAATTTTCAACTATATTTCAGTGAGAAGATCGCTCCTCCGTCCTAAATTATTCACTAAGCCCAGCCAAACTGTCTGAGTTGAGGCAGAGGGAAAAGGTGGGTGATGATTCCTTCATCCCACACAAGATTCTGTGGTAGTGTGGAAAACTCCAAGATCCCTCTTGTGCTCTCTCTGGATGAGGATATCCACAGAAGGATGGGGTTTCCCCCCATATTGTGTGTTTTTATCCCTCTGTCCTAGACAATGCTTAGAGGTTGGTGGTGGGACTGGCTGCCCTGGTCCCTGATGAGCTCACAGGGGTTTGGGTGTTTGCTCAGAGGGTCACAGAGAGCTCCAAATTCACACAAAATGAGCTGGTTTTCTCCATGGATTCTTCAACACCAGCTCTGCTTCACATCCCATGAATTCCTGCTTCCTCTGCAGGTGCCTTCTGCTGCCAACTTCATGTCTGAGGCTGCGAGGGCGATCCTGCTATCAAGATTCCTTCAGAATTAGTTTATACATCCATTTCCATCACTCCAAGGAAAAATGATTGCCAGTTGCTGACAGCAGCTTTCAGCACAGTTTCTTTTCCAGAAAAAAAAAAAAAAAGTGCTTTTTTGATGGGCTGGTTGGTTGTTTTTTTCCCCCTCAAAGGGAGGCAGTTCCAAAATAATTTGCTACATCCTGCCCAGCGCGGTAAAAGGAAGTACCCGGTGCAGCTGCACCTTGTTGGTACTTTCAGACGCAATTTCAATTCCCACTTTCTACCCAACGTCTCACCTTTCGCCCGCGGCGCACGCGGCTCTTTGGCCGTGAAGGCCACGCCGTGACCTCCAGCAGAGGCTTCTGCACCATTTCCTGCTGTTTCCCACCACGGTTCCTGGCTCAGCTCCAGAGCTGTGCCGGGGTTGGTGTGGCACCGCACGGTTTGGGACCCCCCTGGCATGTCCTGGCTGGGCAAACCATCCCATGAGGAAAATAATCACCTCTGACGTTTCCATGCTGCACCTCAGGCTGGTGTTTCCTTGTAGTAAGAGAGAAGGGTGCCCCTGAGCTCTCACCGAGGGTTTTCCACCCCTACATCCCCCCAAAAAAATGTCACCATCGCTCCGGCTGTCCACGACATCCCACCAGAGCTTGAGCGCTTTCATACAGACATTACAAGCACCTCAACAGAAAAATTCACTTTCTGATGGCTGAGAACAGCAGAAGCTACAAGGGAAGAGGTTGTTTTCAAGCAAATCTATGTTAGGAGGGTTGGAAATTTTCACCTGGTATGGTTTAGAGGCTGCTGTGCCTCCCTGAGAGCCACACAGGAGACAGCTTTGGTGAAAAACAGTCTGAGGAAAAAATGGCTCAGTGCAAGTCAGACTAAAATTAACCAGGTGGTCTCAGAGTCTGGAAGCATCAAATTCCTTTTTCAGCCCTGACTTTTGCTCTGCCCTGGCACGCACAGTGAGATCAGGAGATTGGCAGCTCTGTGGAAGGTTTGTATCCGTCACTTAAAAATCATATCAACCTATTTTAATCAGACCAGGGAGTTTCCAGGTTGGTCCACCTTAATCAAGAGGAAGGTGAACGTGACTTCATGCAGAAAAGGGAAATTTAACTGAGGAAAAACACAATTATCCCTAAAAGCACTAACCAAGTTCCCACAGTGGAAATAAAGAAGTGCTGTCATCTCTTCTATCAGGAAAGTAAAGAGGTTGTAAGAGAAACAACCCACCCGTGGTGTCCAAGCCAGGGAACTATTTTTCTTGAGGCGGTTCATGGAGTTAATATACACTGAGAAAAAAAAAACCTGCAGCTTTTACACAACAAAGTACTGGTGTGATGCGTTAAGGCTGATGCACATGGTTTCATTTCCTGGGGAGATGATTACAAGATGAAAGACATACTCCAGAGTAATATTTTTGTTTCACCTGAAACACTGTAAAAACAATGGGTTCTGGAAAAAATCCAAAATAAAGCTGCGGTGGCAACTTCAGACTGAGTCACCACCCAAACAGTGCTTGTGTGTGCTCTGTAAAATCAGAGAATCACCCAGGGTTTGGCTTGGAAGGACATTAAAGCTCTTCCAGTCCCACCCCCTGCCATGGGCAGGGACACCTTCCACTGTCCCAGGTTGCTCCAAGCCCATCCAACCTGGCCTTAGAACACTTCCAGGGCTGGGGCAGCCACAGCTTCTCTGGGTAACCTGTGCCAGGGCCTCCCCACTCTCACAGGAAGGAATTTCTTCCCTGTATCCAACCTAAATTTCCTCTCTTTCCATGTGAAGCCATTCCCCCTTGTCCTGTCACCCTGGTTCCTGATAAACAGTCCCTCTCTGGCTTCCTTGTGGGCCCTTCAGATCCTGGAAGGTGCTGTGAGGTCTCCACACAACCTCCTCTTCTCCAGGCTGAAAATGCAGGAATAAAAAAAGTCAAGAGCAACAAATAATTAGAACAAGGTGGAGGGTTTCTTAATCTTGGCTGTTTTCTCTAGGAGGAGGTTTCAGAAGGAAAATCCCCCAATTCCTCCATTTAATCCAAGACTTTGGCATCAAATACAGAGAAGGGAAGGTAAATTTTGTCCTGTTGTTGAGCAAAGTTTACCAGGAGCTTTAGGAAAAGCACAAGGAATAAAACCCAGAAGCCATTAAAGACAACGCAGGAAAGGGTGATGTAGCTCAAGTGTTTTACAAGGAGTGGGGTCATAATCGTGAAATCCTCAGCACATGCAAAAAGTCAACTGGGTAACAAAGAAACTTAATCATCTTAATGTGGCATTTTAATGATGCTGCTGATTTGCTGTGCCAATTCAGAGATAATGAGCCCCTAATGCTACAGATGTTCAGCCAGACTAAAGGAAAAAAAAAAAAAAAAAAGGAAAAAGAAAAGCTTTTCTTGTCTGCCATTTCCTAACTATCCAATTAAACAAATTGTGAAAGCATATAAATAGTTTACCAGGTTTTGACAGCTGTTAATGGGATTCAGATGCCGGGGAACAAGAAGGGAGTCAATACGGTGCATATTGGAGGGTTCTTGTGACTACCTGGGTTTGACAGGTATTAACTGATGATTCATCTCCACAGAACCCCACAGACACACACCAGGGCTGCTCCCCTCCCAGGAGGAGAGATCCCTGTACCTGAACCGGCCTGAGACAGAGCAGACAAGTGCTGAGGCTGAAAGAGCCAGCAGAGTTTCCAAATTCAAGGCAGAATCCCCGGGGTTTGTGACAAACACCTCAGGGATGGAATCAACATCCTGGGAGGAAAGAGACACGTCAGGAATTCAAAACTCCCATATTCCTTAGTGAATAAAGAGAGGAGTACATCCCATAAAACTATAAACTGGGGAGGGAGGGGGAAGTAATCAAAAATGCAATGCTATACCTAAGTTTCTTTCCTTAAACAACAGGAAGCAAACAATTCCATGTGTGTATTGAAAATCTGGAGACTGTAAGTACTGGGGAATTATAAAGTGTGAAGTGACACAGTAGCAACCTGAGGGTTTTTATTAATTGAGGCAACACAGTCAGAGATAAGGCAACTTTTCTCCCTGTTTTTCTTCTACCCCACTGCAGATATCCATCTGGGGAAGGCAAAGGAGCTCAAGCCTTTTTGGCCCACCCTGGCTTTGTTTCTCCTCTGACTCCAGCACTCAGCTGCCTTTTTCCCAACAGTTTTTATGAGATCATTGTTTGCCAACAAAGGAAGGAGCAATCACCTCTCAGCAGTATCAACTTCCAGCCAGACAGCAGAGACAACAACCCCAACGAGGATGTGGTGACAATAAACACCCTGGCAGGGTGTGAACCTGGACCTGTCCCACTCCTTGGGTCTCTTTTTGTGTCACTACAGGCCAAAGCAGCAACAAAAATCCCGAATTTTGCATTTATGACTTGGATATGTTGGCTTTGAGTTTATTTTATCCTTGTGCCTCTTAGTATTTTCTTAGCCCTGTTGGTTCAATACCCATTTTTGCACGAAACACAAGTATTTATTTTGCTCAGATGCTGCATAAAGCAGAGGTGAGTGGTAATTCCTGAACGACCCCGTGCAAAAGGCACCCGGGGGAAATTTGACTTCTAAAAAACAGGAGAGAAACTTCCACCGTTCCTCTTTGTGGAGCGAGGGCTTGGTGGTAAGGAACCTCCTCGGTTTTACTGCGACTTGAAACAAAAATAGGAACAGATCGAATGGAAATGCAGCCCCGAGAATTGGAAAGAAAATAAGAAAAAAAAAAAATAAAAAATCAGCCAGGCGTCGTTTTCCAGGCGCTCAGATGTGTATTTTCTACTTCATTAATACCAGCGTCTCTCCATCATTAAAGCACAGTGTCATTTATCCAGTTGTACAATTAATTGCAAAATAACCCCCACCAAACAACACACGTCGTTTCCAAGCTCGTGTGAGTCAGAAAACTTGAATTATGCAACTGATTCTTACAGCATCTTATTTAATACAAGGATTTTTCTTATCAAGATGACTATTCCTGTGTAAATCTATAATTTTGCACCCTTTTATTGCCAATTTCTTAATGCTCTAGTGGTTTTTCGGGGTTTTCATTCTAAAGGTTTCCAAAATGCGTCCCAGTTGTACCAACAAAAATAGGGATAAAGGAGAAATGTTGCCCAAAGCTGAGCATTCCCAAAGTTGGAGCTGAACAGGACAAACTGCACAGCCACTAGGCCGTGGTTTAGGGAAAGAAAGGGAATTTAACACATTTAAATGCACTACAAACAGAATTTGGGGGAGCAGAGTGGGATTCCCTGGGACAACAGGACTGGGGCTGGAAAACTTACAGTTAGTGCTATGCTGAAACTACTCAGGGATTTTATTTTTTCTCTTTAATTCTTCAAAGTGTGACTAATTTGCTGGTTTTCCTCAATTTTCTACACCCCCAGTGCTGGATGGGAGCACAGAGGGAATGTCATCCCACATCCCTGCAGGCCCCAGGTTTTTTCCAGCGCTTGTCCCGGGCGAAATTTGTTTTATTTATGACACCTGTTAACGTTATCCTTTCAGATATGAACACCTTCAAAGCCTCCCTCTTAAAAAATAGCACAGAAAGAGATGAAACTGTGTGAGCTCTTCCCTTCCCTTCCCGTTATGATAAGATTGCCCAGAGAAAACAGTGCTAAAATTACAATTCCTGAAGTCCAGCAGGGCTGATACAATCACAACCGTTAAATCAGACTCCAATGAGACAGTTAATCAGAGAACATCTGGACCCAACAGTCAGACTGAGAGAGGCCACATGTTAAATTCAGATAATCGCTGGTATTACTTATATCAAGGGACCAATCACTAATGTGACCACTCAGGCACGGTCGACTCTGGTCAACTGAGCTTCAAATGAACTTCAAACCTGAGAAATTCAAAGTATGGTTTCGTTTAACCTCTGTAAATTCACCTCCCAAAACTCTTCCTGACAATGCAATATATTCTTGTAAGAAAAACGTCCTATGGAGAGAAAATGTAACAGTACGAAGAACACTGAAATCTGTGCTAAGTGTCCAAGGAATTTTACCACTTACAGGCTGAAGGCAGGGGCTTGGTTCAGATGTTCTCAAAATCCTTGAAAGTGCACTGATTTGATTCAACCATAAAAAAATTCTAGTAGTAAATAATCCTGACTTGAATTTCAGACTAAACCTACGTTCTCTCCTAACTGAGGTTCTCGTAATTAAATGCTCGCAGTTTCCTTTTAGCCTCGTCTTTCAGAGGGGCGGATGCACCTGCTCTGTGTTCCCTTGGTGACACTGAGCCTACAGCTCCTCCAGCCTAAATGATCCCGGGATTCTGTGACTCGGACCTGTACAACAAACTCAGTGAGGATTTGGCAGCTCAGGGTTATCACCTGCCGGCCCGGGAGCACCTGCAGCTCCCAGAGCAGCTCCTGGAGGTGGAGCTCCTGCACCAGGAGAGGAGCGTGGCTGGAATGCTCACTCGGTGGGTGAGTGCAGCCACGGGAATACAGGGAATGGAGCCCTGAATTAACAAACTTCCCAACGCTCCTGCAGAGCAGGAGAAGGAACTGAAGCAGGAACAAGAGCTGGAGTTCTGGAATGCAGCGTGGTGGGAGATGGCACCGAGGAATCGCAGGGAAAACAGGCATAGAGCACACTTCTCAGGGAAAAGTCAGCAGCAAGGCACAAGATCCCTCAATTCCAACAACTCAGGGAACTATTTGTGGCATTTTAGCAAAGTTCTGACTCCTGTGGATTTATTTCTGCTTCGTGATCCCTTTCCAGCAGGACAGAGTAAACCTGTCCCTTAAAATCATATTTTGTGCCAAATGAAGAGCCTGGTTTGGGGGCAAAACATGACTCACCTCCACTAACTGATTTCCTTTCCACTGACCTGTATTTCTAAAAATGGATCATTTTCTACAACAACATGTGATTCGACTTCCCAGGGCCGTTTTCTTCATCTTCACTTATTTCCTGCTGGGGAGGTGGGGAGGGACCACACAACTCACCTACCTTGGACTAGATTTTACTTAGACGTCAAAGGAATAAATATTTCTCTCACTGGTAATTTCAGGGAATTATTTTGTACGAATCCAAGATACACACAGAACAAGGGAAGAAAAATGAAGTTATAAAAGTTATGGGAAGGAGCCCATCATCTATGGAATAACACTGAGCATCCAATCCTCCTTCCAGCCCTTGTCCTGCCTGAGAGCTTCCACTGCCAGTCGGGATATCTCAAAAGCAAATTCTATTTTCTAATCACTATAATGGGTTAGTTAGACTAAGAAAGAGCTGCACTTCCTGATTCTGTCCGTGCAATGAGGGTATCCAGGTGTCTGTGTCAGCCCTGGGGGCTCAGGATAGGCCAGGCTATGTCAATCATTTCCAGGCTGTGGTGACACCACCAGCCCGTTGATGTCACCGAGCGTGCCTGGCAGCATTCCTGCCACTGACAGTGCAGTCGGAAGAGCTCAAACACAGCCAGAAGGATCGTTTGGTGATAAGGAAAACACACCTTTCAGCCCCGGCAGAGCCCCCAGAGCAGCGGCCTGACCCGTTCGGCACAGACTCCCTGCTGGTTTAACACCACAGAAATCCCCTCGCAGCCAACTTCTGCTGATGTTGTGAGATAACCCCGAGTCCCATGAGCGCCGGGGCTCGGGCTGGGCTTGGGAGATGTAATACTGTGATAAAAAACGGCACTTCCTTTCCAGGCAGATAAGTGCGTGTGCTTGCAGCACCGCTGGAGCCCGAGCGGGGCTCTGCCACCTCTCCTGCCTCATCCAGCCTTTCAACCGCCCCCCTCCCACACCTCAGAGCAGCACCAATTAACATCCATAAACCGCAAACGTGCCTTTTATCTCTTCTTGGTTCACAACCATGAAAGCTCGCTGACATTCATAACACCCCAAAAAGTTGTCTGCCTCAACAGCTGAGGGAGTTAAGACATAATTAAACATTCGTGCTCTATCACACTCGACTGTGACTCCCAGAGGAAAGAGCGTGGCCTTTTTTAATTTAATTTTTAAATTAAAGACGTGTCAACTTTGGCCACCAAAGGTGACAGTGTTGGGGGCACATAGGGAAACAGGGGAAATCAAGTGCTTCCCCCCCTCTGTCTCATTGCTTGTCTCTGTTCAGACCAGACACAGGAAGCACCATGGGAACGGTGTATTTTTATGGTTGCAGGCGAGCGTACACCATGTGCACCACAGCGTGCAGCTTCCAGTCCCTTGAGGCAAGAACAGGGGGTTTTGTTTCTTTTTTTTTTTTCCCCTTCTTCCCCATCAAGCTTTTAATTACCATTTTACCGTAGCCTTCTGCCTAATTGTTTGCCTGATACTCAGCCATCATCATCATCCTGGAAGCCCTTTGAACTGGGGGGTGGAATAGGACAGGTTGAGTGTTTTCCTGGAATGGCTTCTCACCTGTGTCAGGTACCTCACAGGCATCTCACCTGGGATAATGAGCAACATCAGCTGGTGTTTGCACGTGCTCAGAGAAGTACAAATAGGGAACTCTTTGCTGAAAAAGTCAATTTTTTTCATGCTAAATGAGCACCAGTGATGTTGTTTCGGCCCTGTACATTAATTCAGTGCTTTTATGAACTCTCTGTAGGTTTTTAAAACGATCCCAGCAGCACTTTCAGCATAAAAGGCTCCACCAACCGAAGTCAGACAACATCTAGACTTGAGCAGGCTCCAATCTCTCCTCAAAGCCTCAGAATAAATCCCCACAACTTACTCATGCAAGAGTCACAAAAACGTGCAGCCCAAGAAACTGGAAGATTCCTACTCGGTACTGATGGCTGACGAGACACGGAAAACCCAGACATGGTTGTGCTGGAGAAAAACACGTTACAGACACACCAGGCAGTGGAAAGCAGGTTATCAGAGGCCTGATCTCTCTCCATGAGTCAGTGGCCTCACATTCCCATGATGGCCTCGAGCAGATGGAACAAAGCCCGGGGGCTGGGATGGTGTGGGGGTTCAGGAGGGAAGGAGGAGAGGGTTGTGTGTCCCAGGCTGCCATCAGCCAGGACCTGGGAAGGTGCTGGAGTGGAGTCACTGGCTCACAGGAGTGATAAACAATTATGAGAACCACATAAACATTTTTCATTATTTCTCTTTAGATTTGGTGTGTAAGGAGGAGATTAGTGAGCACCTCAATGTGCCAAATAGCTTTTTTTTTTTTTTTTCTAGACCAGACAGACTTTTCAGGTGTGGGCAGGACATAATCCTTTTCCCAAAAGCCAGCACTGATACCAATGATGTTTCTAGTCTGTGGAGAACACTATGAATTTGTTTTTACCAGGGTTAGTGATTCCCAAAAGATAACCCTCCCACCAGGGCAGCACTGTCAGAATGTGGTTTCATTTATAGAAGTCAGACAGTAGTTACTCACTCACGAGGACTGCTCAGGACTAACAGAGCTGCTGCTGTTTTACAGAGGGCACAACATTAAAGCTGAGATTATTTGTGAATTCTAGTCTCCAACAGCAACTGAACTGGTATCGTTGGGAGGAAATTTAAATGCACCTACTGCTGCTTGCAGGGCCCAGAGTACCAGCACAAGGTGCTTAAATATTTAAGATTTATTGTGCTTCCGGTATCAGAATGACTGTAGAGAACAGCCTGTGAAGCACTGAAGCAAACACAATGTACATTTTATCTTGTGCCATTTTACACTGAGATGCTGTAGGTACCTTTTTAGTGCATTTGAACCAGCCTCCTCCTTGCAATCATGGCTTTACTCCTTGAGAATCCAGGGATAGGGCACTGTGGGACTGGAGGTTTATACTCTCTTTATAATGAATGAGCTCTAAGGGTGAGGGAGGCTGGTGGAGGGGGATGATGTTTTATTGATATTTATAGCATTGCCTTTGAGATGTAAATTTTCTGTATTTGCATTCCAGAGCAAATTGTAAAGAGACTTTTAGAGATCAGCAACAACATAAAAAATGAATGGTGTGTAAGAGCAGCACTGATACAAACACCCTCTCACAAGTGTCTGGGTTGTCCCTGATTTAAATGTGTGGAAAATAGGGCAAGAAATGGTGCAGAAGGCACAGGGCAGCCAAGGAACAGGAAAAGGACTCTCTTCATGCCATGACACTGCCTACAAGTGGTAGGGACATGGCTCCTGGAATGGGAAGGTGGGGAGAAGCTACAGCAATTCCTCTCAGATGGTCAGTACTGAGGGATTTGGGAAAGAACCCCTGTCCTGGCTCCCTGCACCCACAGCTCAGTGAGCAGAAGTGAAGGGCTGAGACACTGGGAAAGAAGAGGGAGAAGTGAGTTAGTGTGAGTGGAAACAGTGCAAGGGATGGACAAACAGCTGGAACGTGGCTGTGAATATTTTATGTGCTGGGGGATCTGGGAGATCAGCTGCCCTGGGTGTGGAAAGGGTTCAAGTCTTCCATATTCTACTGATAAAAGCATCAAACTTCTCTCTTTAGTGTAAGTGGAGCAGAACTCACCTGCCCAAGGCAGGTTCTACATCACAGAGATCTCTACTGAGCTACTCTGCACTGCCTACAGTCAGCTGCTCTGGGGACATGAGGCTTTTCATCCTGGTTTGGTCTGAAAACTCTGTGATGCCTCCATCAAGTGTCCAGAAAGGGCAGACACAGTACAGTCCCAGACACACCAGTACAGTCCCAGACACACCAGTACAGTCCCAGACACACCAGTACAGTCCCAGACACGAGTGCTGTAGATTACCTGAGTGAGATGAATGTCACCTCCTCATGGACTCTTCAGCTCGTGCATCACTCCCTCGAGTGTTTTACGTTGGTTTGTAATTTGTTAATCAATAGAAAAAGCTTAGTTCTTTAATAATGCAAAAGTTTAACCTCTGCCAGAGTATCACATTTATGTTAGAGGGAACAACCAAAGCCACTTGTGCAACCAAAGCACACAACTCTTTAGTGATTTACTTGCTTCACGTGATACATAAACTCTACCTCGAACTCCCACCCCAAGCCACAGTTTGTCTGCACTGCCATGGACCCGGGGCATGGAATGGCACCGTGGAACTGGTCACACCATGTCTGCCCTCCCCTGCATCCTCCACCAGCACATTCCTCCCAGAGGCTGAGGCCTGGCAAAGATGAACATGCTCAGCTCACTGGCAGCACTGGTTGTTACTGCTGTGATTTCAGTTTAGGAGCTTCTACAGCGCAGAAGAAACTCCAAGTCTCTTCCTCTACATCTGTGTCATACCAACATATAAAACCCCAGACTCTGAGGGCTGTAAGATTGCCAAGTCCAGGAGCTGCTTCTGCTGTCTTTTATCTATAAATGAGGAGGCCCTGCTGGTTTTTGAAGACAGTACATATTGTTCTACTATTTTATTCATCCCTGTGTGTTCCCTCAGAACTGCAGGAAGGGTTTACTGTTCAAATTCAATAATAAACATGGTAAACTCACCAGCCTCCTCTTCATCAACAGTTTACAGCACAGCTTTAAATTTAACAGGGTTGGGCTATCCTGTGAATGAACTAACTTGTTCTTTCTTTAAAAAAAAAAAGATAAATCACCAAATTGCTTTTCAGGTATGAAAGTACTTAACAGCATTAATAAAAACTGCAGCCCTAAGACAGGATTTGTCCATGCAAACGGCCCTTAGGAATGTTACCACACACATTAAAGGCTCACCAGATGCACTTGCCTTTTTATCTTCCCATCCATATTTCATAGATCCTGTAAAACTGACCTTGGTAAAATGCACGTGAGGTTCCCTGATGGAGAACAGTTGCTCCTCCTCAGAGCATGTTGAAATGCTCCAAGCGAGTTGTGTTATTATTCCTTTTACAGACGTGATCTCACAGCACAATCAGATGAACAGAAAGACAAAACATAACTATTATTTTTCAGAATTCCAACTCCACTTTACCTCCTGCTTCTTCATTAGACTGATTGTGTTCCTTCATGTCTTCCACATTATCCATGCTTTCCATTTCCTGGGATTTGTTCGGATTACAGTCTGTCAAATCCTCTTGTTCTTGTGAAAAAAACCAAGAAAACAATAACTACTTATGCTCCAAGAATATTTCCAGGTGATTCCCTCAAAGCACCTGCACCCTCCCAGTGCTGCTGACAGTGCCCACGATGTTATTCCTATGGGTGCATTACTTGCAGTCTGGGGGAATGATTTTGTTCCCAAAGTCCCACATAAACTCTCACACCTTGAGCTCATTTTCAACTCATTTTCAGAGGTTTGAATTTTGGTTAGCAAGAAAGTGAAGCACTTCTCCAGCTCACTCAGGAGGTTTGTTTTTATATTTTCAGAAATGCAGTCAACCAGGAGAATCACATTATTCTTGCTTCCCTAATCAAAACTTCCAGCTTTCTCCTGAAAACATTTTCTTTCCTTCTATACAGTATTTTTTTCCACTTTACTGTCATTTTACAATGTACATTGAACTTCCACAGTTTTATTTCAAGTCTAGAATTTACTTTTTTGTCTTAAGTGCCCATCTTTGTATTTGTGACTGTGTTATTCAGGGTCCTGGGAACCTGAACAAGCTGCAATTCTTATATTTTTCCCCATAAAATTGCCAAGAGAGGGTGGAAGAACATAACTGAACAGCACAGTACCTGCAGCCACGGGCTGTTCCTGAGGGTTACTGAGGTCCATCCCGGGCTGTGAATCTGCAAAAGACAGAAAATAAGCTTTAAGTGTCTAATGTTTAGGACAGTTCGTGACACAGTTGGTATAATCTTTTAAATTACCATTTTCTTGGCTGAAAGCAAAATTGAAAAAGCAGGATTTCAAATAAATAAATACCAAATTAGTGTTTTGTTTCACTGTACAACACCTCTATATCCTGAGCACTGGCCTGTGCCCAGAAGAGGGATTAAGTATGATTTTTCTAACTTCAAAAAGTTACAGAGCAGAGTAACTTGTGCTTTCGATTTCCTCCTTGCTCACTCTGTGAGCACAGCACAGCGGTGGTAACTCTGTAGGAAGGGAATTTCTCCAAAGCACAAAGATGCTTCGCATTCCTTTCCCAAAACAAAGGGAAACCCCTGTTATCTCCACAAGATCTACTCGGTTTTCGTGGGAATGCAAGCCTAATTCCCGTTGAGAAATTCCGATAGGGATCAAATGCCAGGCATTTTAAAAATACCTCAGAGGACTACCCCTGTGGCCTGGTTTCCCAGAGGGCTGAGGGCTCAGCAGGGCTCTGCAGCCAGCACAGGCTGCAGGTATTCCCATCTCCCACCCCAGTGCCCTAATTTAGGCTGGGGAGTTGAACAGGAGCTGTCCTGTAACATCTCCACTCAAGGCCTCACTGCCTCGAGATTTCATCGGTATGAGCTTGATTTTCTTAACAGACTCACGGCTACCTGCTTCCTGCCTCCTTTCTTTCCTCTAGCTGTGCCTCCTCTTTATCTTTTACACGCTAGAAAAATCTTCTGTCATCTTTGTACCCATCAAACAATAGCTCCTGGACTGGGAAAATTCCTTCCTGGCAGTTACATAACAGAACCACCCAGGCAGTGGGCATGAGGTGTTAACCACGGGTGACATTTACCCCACCATTATCTGTCTTTACCTCCTCTGCTTATGGAACATTTCTGTGGTCTCTGCAACGTCAGAATATAAAGCTCTGGCAGCTCTACAGCCAAGCAGCCTGGTGTCAGATGAGGCTCTCCAAAAACTGCATGAGTGGAGGGTGGGCTGATGCGTGCAACACAATGAAGGCTTTTCGCTGAATTAAATGACCGAGAGATCAAATATTTACCAAACATGTGTTTTTAAACAAATAAAGAGGATCAAGGGACTCCATAGTTACAGCCCTTAGTTTCTCTGATTCATTCCCTCACGGCAGGAAGAGCGAGGTGCAAAGAAGAAAACGGACCAATTTATACAGCAAATAATGATGAGGAAACATCACTAAATTCCAGGACAGGAACAAACTTCTCTCTACTGTTGATTTTCACTTTACACTGCAATAATAGCCCAGAGAAGCTGGGGCTGCCCCAGCCCTGGAAGTGTCCAAGGCCAGGTTGGATGGGGCTTGGAGCAACCTGGGCTAGTGGAAGGTGTCCCTGCCCATGCCAGGGAGTGGAACAGAACGAGCTTTAAAGGTCCCTCTCAAACCAAACCGTGCCATGATTCTGTGAATATAAACACTTAAATTACATAGACTCTTGTAATTGCACACATAATTAAGCTTTGGGCAAGACAATGAAATCCCCATTATTCTGCAGCACTTGATTTCAGTTTTAATTGCATTCAGAAAGACTGGGCAGTTGCCCAATTTCAGTGCTGAGGGTCAAAGCCCCAGGATGGAGCCCCAAGGCGCTGGTGTGGCTTGGAGCCTCGGCAGCAATTCTGCCTTCTCCTGCTCTCCTGGGAGGTCTTGGAAGGAAGAACTGGAACCCCTACCTGGATGCTGCAACTCCAGTAATTCTGCACATATTCCTGGATAGCTTTATCTTTTCAGGAACCATTGGATTCCCTGGATATTCCCTGCAGGTACAGGGTGACTTGCTAGAGAATGGCGCTGTCAGAGCCCAGCGAGAGCTGGGTAGGACCTGCTCACCCTCCTTGGACCCCCATCTCCCCCCGGGATTTATTCCTACTTTGTTGGGCAAAACATGTTCTTGCCCAAGATGGGCAGGACAATCCTTCAGAAGAGATAAGAACAACAGACACACCATAGAATGTTTCTCATCTTGGTTGAGAAACATCCCAGTCTTTGTCTCTCTTTCAAGCCTCCAACCTCCCCTCACCAGCACCCGGTTACTTTACTTTACAATACCAACCTCCAGCACCTTCTTACAGCCCTACTGGTCCCTTAACATTTAACCTCAGGTCCCTTTCCCGAGTGTTTTAAGCCAGAGAGGAAGGCCTAGAAGATTCCTGATCCTGTACCAACAAGACCGTTTTTCCACCCGAGGTTCAGAAGAGCACGAGGCAGGAAATCACTTACAGAGCACGCTCGTCTTCCCAAGCTTCAAAGAGCTCCAGTGGCTGGGGTGCATGGGAAGGGGACGCCCGTCCCTCTGCGCTGCAGCCGAGGCACAGAGTTCTTCACAAAGCAGAAGTAAAATTCGTGTGCTTTCGAAACCAATCCTTGGCCATCCTGTGTTCTACGCCAATGGCCACAGGGAGCCAGAATATTCAAATAGCTTGCTAAAAAAAGAGCTATGATGGCATTTTAATGTGTGACACTGATCATGCTTTCTCCTGGTGTCTGACCAGAACAGCCTCCCTGAATTTTAACTGCCCTAAAATGGGTATTTTTCAAATAAACGGTAATATTAACACCCTTCTAATCCTCAGTACAGCTGTAGCCAACAGAGGTATGTCTGGAGTTATTATAATTTTACCTGTTTGTCCCCAGAGTGAAACCAGAAATCTGCCTTTTTCCTGCCAGCTGCAATTTTCAACCCAACAGCACAGGGAAGGGGACAAGCTTTTAAGTCCCATCTGCCCTTAGTCCTTCCATCACAGCATGTGGAGCAAACACAGCCACTTTCCTTGTCTTTGCAGCATTTTAAGAGGCACAAACAAACCATAAATAAAACACTACTTACACCACTCAGCCTCTTTCACCCCAATGTGTTTTTCACCTCCAACCTGCATTGGGCCATTAAGGAGAGAAATTCCAGCTGATTTCCCCACTGAATATCCTTGTCCAGCATCCACATTCTCCATGGCTTTCTGAAGAAGGCACCTGGACCAAACAAACTCTTTGTGGGGTCTCTAATACTTTGCTGCTCTTAAGCACCATGCAGTGTGTGAAGTGACACTCATACTGTAGCATGTGACCTTCTAAACCCAGCAGAATAATTCAGTGATTCAACACAGAATATCCCAAACTATAGAATATCCTGAGTTGGAAGAGACACATTAGGATCATCAAAGTCCAGCCCTTGATCCAACAGGTCGATCCCAGCCCAGCACCTGGAGCTGACAGCAGGGCAGTTCTTCTGATAGTCACAAAACCAAACCAGTCATGGAGAGAGAGAACCAAGTTAACGACAAATTTTGGCTCCAACATCTACTCTGGCCAGGGCCCATCTCCCGCTCCATGACCACACTGAGCCTCCTCACACTGGGCATGGAAAATCCAGGAGAGCAGGGTTACCCCTCTGTCCTCAGAGGCAGATTCCCTGCTGATCCCAGAGGAACCGAGATTTTACCAAGACCCACAGAAACACTCTTGGCAGTGACTGTATCCAGGGATAGCACCTACTTCATCCCCATTGTAACAACCTCGGGCACATTAAGGAATCCTCACCCTCCTCACGCACAGAACCGAAACCTGAAGGATTATTTCCACGTTCACTTGGACACACGAGAAACAAGAAAGCCAAAAAAGAGACTTCTTGGATAACCTCAGTTGTAGTGAGACATTATTTTCTAATCGCAGACTATTCCCACCTACTTCACAAGTTTTCTCTCCCAAAAAGACAGTGATCCAGACTCCATCAAGAAAACAAGGCTCCATTTTTAAGTGCTAAGCTGCCCCCAAATCCATTCTTTCAAAACATTAGTTACTCTTTCAAGCAGTGATAGTCTCAATTCAGTCAGATTCAATGAGTGATTATTTACATACAGTTAGAAAGCCTTTAGCAAAGGAAAATGCATTTTTAAATAGGCAACTGCAGCTAACTTCAAATAAGCAAACTCCTCAAGTCATTGAGACAGAGCAGAATCTAAACTCTAGCCCTTGAAGCACCGAGTTGCAGTAAGAATCTCCACCTCTGAAATAAGAAACCAATTGATGCTTTGCAAGGCTTCTTTGCCAGGTTTGTTAAAAACACAAGAAATGAGTTGATTTGCTTCAAAAGGGAATCATTCTACACCCCAAGCTTAACTCCCAGCTTGGTTTTTGCTGGCTCTGAAAATCACGGGCACATTTTACAAGTGAAAAGAAACCAACACACCCTTGAATTCGTTAAAACACCAGAATAGGACCAGCAGATAAAGCGGGCCCTAAACCCCGGCTTTACTACACGCGCCGTGGTGTCTCTGAAATTAAACAGAGAGGGGTCAAGCAGCCCCGCTCGTTTCCTGCTCAGTCGCTACACGCGATTCCATTTCTCCTCCGGAGCCCGCGATCTGCTCGCAGCAAGCGCCGAAGAAGCGGCTGGAGGTGCCCGGGGCGGTGGAGCCGCTGCGGGGCCCCGGGGTCCGGGAGGGAAGAGCAGGGGGGGGTCGTTTCTCACCTTCCATGCTCCGGCCGCGGGTCCCGGCTCCACCTGCCCGCCCGGGCTCGGCGCTGCCGGCGGGGAGCACCGGCCTCGCCTCCCGCCCCGCTCCGTGACATCCGGCCCGGGCTCGGCGGGCGGAGAGCGGCGCCGGGCGGCGGGGACGGCACCGAGCGGCACCGGGACGGCACCGAGCGGCACCGGGACACCGGCCCTGGAGCTGCTGCCGCCGCCGGGCTCCAGCCCCTCGGGGTGCGGGGGGCTGAGGGCGCAGCGCCTGCTTTGGGGGGCTGGGGCAGCCCCCAGACACTTTGGTAGGGCAAAGAGCATCAGAGCCCGCCGAGCGCGCCCTGCGTGCCCTCAGACATCTCAGGCTGTACGGTAAAGTTAAATGACTAAGAGTGAATAAACCCGAGGTTCACTCGGCTGTTTTTCTTAACAGAACAGCGTTGTTATTTAGCAGAGAATCGAAGTACAAAGATCTTTAATAAAATAAAGCAAGCACGAATTTCAAGGTCCTGGGGAATTGTTAAATGATGATTTTTGTGCATCTAGCACAAAATCCTGAAAGAGGCTCACTGCACACTGGGCCTGGAGAGGGCTTTGAGTGACCTGACCTGGTGCAGGATGTCCCTGCTGTGGCAGAGGGTGGCACCAGGTGACATTTACAGGTCCCTTCCAACCTAAACCCAGTTAATGCAGTGGCAAATGAAATCGGGATCCGAGCTCGGATGTAAATCCAAAGGCAGTGAGTGTGAATTACCACAGCTCAGGTGTGGGATAACAGCATGGAAACATGATTCTCCTACTCACTTCCTGTGTGGTGCCATCGACTCCTTCTTTAACTGTTGCTTTCCCATCACTTGCAAAATGATTCTAGAAATAAAATGTGAAAAAAAAAAAAAAAGTTATGTGGGATAATGAAGTCCAATTCTCTGCTATTCCAGTCCATCTCTGTGTCCCCCTTCCAGAACCATTTGGGAAGGAATTAGGAAGGTTTCCTGCTCCTGTGAGCTCTGAGGAAGCCCTGGGACTGCCATGTGACAATCAAAAACCTCTGGTTTCCACCCCAGGATTATGCATGGTCACTTTCTCTTGCTGCCGGATTTGTTCTCCAATTTAAATCTTTATTTTCCATTACTTTTACCATCAGATAATCACTTGTGTCTTCTCTCTCTTTTTATTTTAAGGGCAGAAATCAAATCAGCCTGGTTTTGTCAGCCTGTAAAAATGCCACTGTGCTGACTGTGCCCCTCCTTTGTGTGATCCCTGCTTTGAATCACTCACCTTAAAGATCAGAGACAGAACTTGTGCTCTGCAGCCCAGGTAGCTCCTTTCCAGGGCCCTGCACAGGTCCTTCACCTGACTTTGTACTCCTGGAAGTTTCTTTACATATTTCCTAGGATAAAATATTCACCTTTTTTGTGTCTACTCACACCATGATTGAGTTTATGTCAGATTTTTTCCTCTTCTATCGTTTTCTACTGATAGAGCTTCTATTAACCAAAAAACCAGTAATCCAGGGTTAAAGCACAAATACCTGAATTCACATTTTGTCCTATTAAATCCTCCCCCTGACATTCCCTGTTCCTAAAAATAACCAACCTTTTTCCCCCCTGAGCTTACAAGTCTATAATGACAATTTATCAGTCTGTGATTTAGACATATTATAGATTTGAAAATAAATGAGTCATTTGGCTGAGGACACAGACTCAGAGTTTATAAAGATTCAAAACTGAAGCCAAAGCTTTGTAGTAAAGATAATATTTTATAATAATTAACAAGCTGGGCCTGTGCAGGACGTGAAATGAGTTATAAACATCCTTAGGAACTGAGGCTGTTCAGGCTGAAAAATGACTCGTTTATAGCAGACACGTTAAAAACTGAATCATTTTGCCCTCACGGCACCAGAGTGAAATGTTCACTTTGAGTAAAACTGAGAACATTCAGCACATGGGAACGCAGGATCATCTGAGGTGGTCCCAGTTCTGTCCCGCTCAGCAGCTCAACAACATTAAAAATGAAAACCCTGACATAGTTCTTACACCTTAACCAACCACTCGAGTTAATTTCTTGGTCTGAGGAAGAAGAAATACTGAGTAAAACAGTTTACCATCAATAACTTGATACCTTCTTTTCCAAATTTTTTTTTTTCTGTTTTTGGCAGATTTTTCTTTATTAAAGAAAACTCGTAACTTACGTGCCTTTTTTACATGGAAGCATTGAGTTAAACTTTCACAGCCCTCTACAAAAATAACTCTCATTCCTGCGTTGGTTGGTTCCATATTTGCTATGCAAATACTATGACATCACTTTTGGACACTAGTATGGCCTGGGGTGATAAATATGATCAAGTTAATTATGATAAACATAATTTAGCTATTTACCAGAAGCCTGGCCACCGTTCCTGGTCTGGAGCATCTCAGGATGTGAGGGGTGGTCAAATGCAAGGACCCTCCTCTCCCTCTCAGTTTCCTGAGTGTTTTTGTATCACTTGCACTAGAAACAAAATATTCACACACTTGAGACTTTCAAAGTAAGTTTTCCAAAATATGTAACTGACTTGAAAGTTACTCGCAGTAACACTGTGGCATTTGGGTTTATTTTCCAGCCAACGGGACCTGCCTGGCACTTACTTCCAGTCACAGCAAGTGGCAGAACCTTGGAAACCAAGAAGGGTTTGGGTTGGAAGGGACTTTAAAGCCCATCCAGTCCCACCCCCTGCCATGGGCAGGGACACCTTCCACTAGCCCAGGTTGCTCCAAGCCCATCCAACCTGGCCTTGGACACTTCCAGGGATGGGCAACCTGTGTCAGGGCCTCCCCAGCCCCCCAGGGAGGATTTTTTTCCAAATATCTAATCTAAACATCCCCTTTTTAGTTTAAAGCCAGTCCCCTTGTCCTGTGACTCCAAGCCCTTGTCACAGATCCCTCCACAGCTCACTTGGAGCCCTTTCAGGTACTGAAAGGGATGTTTTTTGGTTTTAAGCTGAAAAATATGTGTCCCATAATGACTCACTCCAGAAACCTGCAGCTGGAGAACACCCAGTGCTTTCAGCCCCTCCGGAGGTGAAGCCACAGGATGTGCCCAGCTCTTACTTTCAGTCTTTCTCACAACAAGCGACAGAATCACAGAATCCCAGACTGGTTTGGGTTGGAAGGGGCCCTAAAGATGAACCAAGTTCCACCCCTCACCATGGGTAGGGACACCTTCCATAGCCCTGGGCAGGTTCAGCACTGAGCAGCCACGACAGAGTCCATTCCCTCCTCCTCCTCCCCCTATACTTCCCTCTCCTTGTCCCGCAGCTGGAAAACCCACTTTAGACTCAAAAGCAAAGCCCAGTACGCACTTTCCGAGCGATGCGGGGCCGAGGAGTGACAAGGGGGCAGGGTGGGGGTGTGGGCCGGGGAGGGCCTTCCTTCGCAACGGCCTGAAAGCGAGAAAAAAAAAACCCCAACAAAATCCTGCTTAAAAAGCACTGGCGCGGGGCGGGTGAGGAAGGAGGATGTTTTAAACACGGTTTAAAAAGCACCGGGTGTGGGCGAGGGGCGGGAGGGGTCAGAGACGAGAGCGAAGGACCCCGGCGGGGACACCACCCCCCCCCCCAAGCCCTTCCCGTCCTCAGCCCTGAGGGGAGGAAAAGGGCGGGAAGCGGCGGGCGCGCGCGGGGATGGAGGCGGAGGGGGCCGTTAGCGCCCCCTCGCGCCCGCGGCGGCCGTTTGTGAGGGGCGGCGGGAGGATGGCGGGGGGCGGCGGGCGGACCCGCGGCCCCCCGGGCGCTCTCCTGGGCATGGCGGCCGTGCTGGCGGCGGTGGGATGGGGTGCGAGGGGTGGGGGTGCCGGGGAAGCGGGCACGGTGTGGCTCGGGGCTCTGCTGTGCGCGTGGGTGTGTGGGGGGGTCACCATAGAACCTTCCCTCAGAGTGGGCGATGAAGCCCCTTTAGAGGGGATGGGGTGGGGTCCAGCGACACCACATCGGTGGGTCCCCCTCTGCTGTGGAGTGAACAAGTGTCCCCACAGAACCTTCCCTCATAGTAGGCGATGAAGCCCCTTGAGAAGGGACAAGGAGATGGAGCCCCTTTAGAGGGGACTGACATCCCACTGCCCCCAGACCCAGCCCTGGGACACAACAGTCAGGCAGGGCCATCCCAATGTGCCCATGGCCTGGAAAAAACAAACAAACAAAACAAAAACAAACAAAACAACAAACCAAACAACAAATTCTAACAATTTTCACCCCTCCTGGGGGCTCTCATCACAGGAACCCTTGTGCCCGACACCTGTCTGGTGTTTCCCAAAAGGCAAAGACTTACAGATTCCTGGAGCCTCAGCATCTTCCATGGTCACCCCGTGACCATTCTGTGTTTCCTCAGGGTCCCCCTGAGGAGCCTTCACTTTATAGTCAGGTTTTATAACTGTTTTAGTGGTTTTTCGTAAAGGGGAAGGCTCAGCTGGTCTGGAACCTGGTACAGCCAGGTCTGCAAGCTGGGCACTAAAACAACAAAAAGCTGGCAAGTCAAAAACACAAGCTTCTGTTTATTGCTAAGAAAAAAGTATAGGGGAAAAGGAAAAGTAAGACAAAATCCCCACCAGGGTGAAATAAGTAATTAGCAATCAGACATTGAGATTGATCTCTCCTATTCCAATTCCTTTTCCCTACAGTGAGAGCGGAACCGAAGGAAGAGCAACTTTCTGTTGACTTAATTGGAAAGAATGAAGTTTATGGTGACACCAGGCATGAAGGTAAACTCGTCTTTTTTTCATATACATATTTAGTTTTTACTGGAATTTGGAGTTTTAATCACAGGGATCGTTATGTAGCACCAGTGGAAGTGACACAACCTCATATGCACAGTAACAAGGGAAAGGGGATGGGGATGGAAATACATTTGTCCCACAGTGCTGCGAGAAGCATAGGTGAAAATTTAACATCTAAATCAAAATTTAACATCTAAATTAGCATATTTCTCAAAAATTTGGTGCTTTTCGTGTCCCTGGACCACAGTTTGTGTGTGGGACATGAGTGTCTCCTCTGCACAGTCAGCACCAGCCACACTGTGGACAGTTCCAGGATCTTAATTAAGAACAAAGGAAGATTAAAGATTAATCTTACACTTTCCAAGTCCAAACAGGAAAAATAAAGCTTTAAAGGCATTTTTTCAATTAGTGTTTTGTTGATTTCGTTCAATATCAGCATTTCACACCATTTACCTGATTCTGTATTGCAGTGAACGTGTACGTTAAGGTGTTCACAAACAGCCCCTTTCTGGTCTGTATGGATTTGGCCCTTTCCCAAGAAAAAATAATAGATCCCAAGTACTCGTGGATTGGTCCAGATGGAAGACATTTAGAAGGTTAGTCCCTTTGTTCAGACTGAAAAAAAAAAAATTAAAAAAATCATGTATTATCCTTGTTTCTATTCACACCACCCTGCAACAGGAGGTGGGTCCAAGTACTCCCTTGGCCCTTTGCCAGATTTCTCCACAAGCTCTGACATTAAATTCTGTTTCTCTGCTCCCTCTAAAGATTAAAAATGCTTGAGATTAAAAAAAACCCTTGCAGTAAATCCTAAAAGTCATAAATTTTAGATCATTTCAGGCTAACACGAATCACTGTCATTATGTACAAGAACAAGATCTCAGCTTCAAATGTTCTAAATGCATCAGAAAGTGAACTTTCCCAGTAATCTAATATTTCTGTTTTAGGGCAGAAGTATGCAAATATGACAGAGACAGGGAAGCTGATGGTGATGGGATTCAGGGAGTCGATGTCTGGCACCTACACTTGCACTCTGTCCCACAAAATCATTGAAACCACGACACAAGAAGAAACAGAAATCGTTCAGGCCTATAAATTCATGGTTTATGGTAAGTTCCCTAAGTCAGGAGTAAGCACATGGCCTCGTGCTGGTGAGTTTGTGAAGTGCATGTTTATTGTAAGGCTTGATTAAAAAAAAAAAAACCAACAAAAAAAAACCAAAACAAAAAACCAAAACCAAACAAACAAAACAAAACAAAACAAAATTAGTTAAAGTTTTATCCCAGAAGAGAAAATAAAATTTTTATACTTATGCCCACACACCCCCTCTCTCAGTTTTGGAAAAAGTTTAAAATTACTGCTGCCAAGAATACACGGCAATAAAACAGTCTCTACTCTTAATAAGAACAGAATTAACTACAAGAATTCCAGGGTTATCCAAGATCTGGAAAGGAAGCTCGTGTCTCCCATGGGAGGGATCACCAAACTGATGTGGAACCACCCCTCTGCCCCCCTGCTCGAGCTGCACTCCAGCCTCCTTCCAGCACGTGTAACCCCTGCTCGCCAACATCCCCTCCCCACCCGCGGCACAACAACCCCAAACCGCTGGGGGAACCCTGATCACGGCCAGAGCTCACCCCCCGAACGTCTCCTCCCAGCCTACAGGGAAGCAGACCATGCCTACCAGGTGTTTGTTCGCTTCACCACCACGCACTGCCAGCTGAGGAACAACGGCTTGTTCTTCGAGGCGCTGCAGGAGATCCTGAACAGCACCATCGCCCACCTGACGTGCCACATCACGCAGTCCTCCTACAAGTGCCACTCCATCAGGACACCAAAGCACGGCCTCCAGCACGAGCTCTTCGTTAATTTTCAAGGTAACCGATCTCGCTGCTTGTCTGGGAGGGATCCTTTGCTTTTGTAAACAACCCGCGGGTGCTACAAACAACATCTGAAAGGCGGCAGTCAGTCAGGAACACCTCTCAAAGTTATTTCCTCTCTGGGTTTGGTTTGTTTGTTTGTTTTCTTTTTTTCTTTGGAGCGCCTGTATTTTTTTCCGTTACCCACAGATGGAGCTAAAACGCAGCTTTTAATTTAAATTTGTAGGGTTGCACTTACAGACTTAGCAAGAGAGGCTATTTCCGAGGTGTGCAGCTGGAGAGGATTGTTGGAAGGAGGCAGCCCATAAGATGCCGTGCTTTTTTCACTAAAGTTACTGTCAAGTGGTCGTATTTGGTTTTCATTATTTGATTTTTAGTAAGTCTGGGACAACTAGGAAGCTGCACAGAGTTAAAGCAAGAGCCTCACAGCTCCCTCTTGGCAATAACAGAGGTGGTTTAAGTCAAGAAACTTTCATAAGAGACTGGGGACCCGAAGATTTTAAGTTTACATAAAAATTCAGCCCTTTCTGGAACCTGAGGGTGCTATATGAGAACTTAGTTCCATTTTCTCAGCTCAGCATATTCCCCCCACCACCAGTTTTATATTTGTTGACCTCTGACTCTTCCTGGAACAAAGCAAGGAACTGGGTAGAAACCACCAGCACCTAACCTAGCTTTTTCCCTTTTTACATGTGTTTTTTTTCCCCCCCTCCATCCACAGTTGATCCGTTTGCACCAGGATGGGAAGAAGTTTGCCACAAGCTTCCTTACGACTGCGAAGACGTGACAAACAGGAGAGCCCAGCAGGTTCTGTGTCAGTCACCTCGTGTCTTCTCTGCCTCTCTAACACCCACCTCTGCCTCAGCTCCTGCAGATGTGACTGGTAGTAACCCAGCTTCGCCCAGACTTCATGGGATTAGGGTTGTAAATGACAATTCATGGGTTTCAAACGATTCAGGGTGGAAAATGGGTTTAAAAGTCAAATTGATACAAATTGTTAAAGAATTAGTTTTGGAAAAAAAACCAAACCCCAAACCTCATTATTTCCTTTGTATTTACTCCTAATAAAGAACTACAGACTTTATGATTTATAATATATTGAATATCCAGTTCTCTAAACTCAAATTGCATTTCATTGACCAAATAATAAATAAAAAGTAAGTCTACCGTAGCCAACTTCTAAAATCGGTTCTCTCTGGCTTGTAAATATTAAATCCTGGGATCAGCTCACATCCTGGGTCTGATTCCAGGCCTCTGGAGGCCAAGGAAGGCTCCCAGTTAGGGTGACAAGTCAGTGTGTGGGAATCAGGACTACAAAGGACTTTGCTATCTCTGAATCAACACCAAACAACGGGCTGTGTTTTTACTCTCCCAATGTTCCCGAATTTTAGGCAGCAGAGCGGATTGGGAAGTTCTTCCACCAGCTGAGGTACATCCTGGAGCACGAGGCCGAGGCTGTCCCTACAATCCAGTACGTGGAGAACAGCTTCTCCATGATTCCCATCGACAGCTGCCGGCCAGGTTTTGGGAAGAACCACCACACCCACCAGAACTGCGCCAGCTGCTGCGGTAAACACCAAACACCGCGGGGTAAAAATAGCTCATCCACTGACACAGAGCTCATCAGTGCCGGTCACAGAGCTCCGGGGAGGAGCTGGGAAATATTGGGGTCAAAAGCAAGGATATTTCTGTTCATCCTTTGGGAAGACACTCACGTTATAGATTCAGGATAACGATAGGGACGGGAAACGAGCTCACAGGTAACTGCATTTACCAGCAAAGGAGAAGAAGTGAAGTGGAGTTTTCCCCTCTCCAGGTCACTGGTGAGTGACTATCCTCAGGATCCAGAGCACATAAGAAACAATCTCCTTCATGGAGTAGAAAACTCCCTGCTGTTTTCTGAAGTTCTTTTGCAGCACCTGCTGCAGGTTAAGTTGAGGGGGGATTTAGCCAGAGGCTCAGGGAGTTCACACAGAGCCTTAGGAAGGCTCGTGGGGGTGTCTGACAGCCCCCCAAGGTGGGGGGGGAGCTGCTGGAACCCCGACTGTGTTCTCTCCACAGTGGTTTGTGGTCCTGGAACTTACAGTCCCAACAACGAGGTGACGTGTCGGACCTGTAAGAGGCCTGGGGTCAGGACGTACGGAGCAAAATCCTGCCAGTAAACCAACAAGCTGGAAAACCAAAGAGCAGCTGTGAGAGAATCCTTGGTGTTGTGGTGTTCTTCTCATTTTAGCTGCCAGTTCTGGAACCCTCCATTCCTTTCGGGGCTAAAAAACCAAAAGCATCCTTTTTCATGCACTCCCAGATTTTCTTATATTCTGGGACCCCTTAGACTGGAAAAACGCTGCATAAAGCACAGCGTTCATGCAAGGAAAAGCAATTAAAGGGGGAAAGAGAGGAAGTTTGTCACGTGGCTTAGTGCAGAGGCTGTCTCCTGATGGTGACACCAGACATGCCACAGCTTTGTGCTGCTCAGAGAACACAAAGGAGCTACAAAGGATCCCGGGCGGGATGGCAGGTGGCTGTGGTGGAGTTATGTGCCAGGCTGGCATATGCCAAAATCTGCCTGAGCAGCTTCTAGCAGATATTAAGAGAAGTGTTTAATCTTTGAGATTTAAAAAGCATTAAGCTTCCTCTCATGTTTCTTTCTCTGTTTCTGAAATATTCCAGCTGGGACACCAGAGTGGAAAGAGAAATAGAGTCTCTGAGACAAGAGAGAGGGTGAACAACAAGTTACAAGGGGATTAAGGACCAGGTTATGGTTCTCTCCTTGTCCACTGCTCCCCAGAAAGAAGAGGGAACATCCCAGATGGAAGCAGAGTCTGCAGAGCCTCTTCCACCTCCTCCTGCTGCAGCAAAGCCTCGGCAGGGCCCAGCTGGCCCCAGGTGCTGCAGGAGCAGATGATCCTCTCACACCAGCTGTGAATTCCTGACGAGTTCACCGGATGACACAAATTGCCAAAGCACTGAGCTAATGGGAACGTTTTCTTCCCAGCAAAGCCTCCCCCTGATCCTCTGTGGAAGGTCAGCAGCTGGATCTGCAGCGACCCATCACCCTGCGAGTAACGATGACCTGACCAACATCAGGAGCTCCACAAGTAACTCCAGCTGCTCCCCAGCCTGGGCCTTGGAGCCCACTGGAGCGTCTGAGCCTCCCACGGCAGAGCTCCCAGAACTTGGGCTTTTAGAGCTCTTTTTTAAGCTGTTCCCTGTGGGAGTTTCTACCTTCCAGACTCACTTTGTCGAGGGACACCAGAGAACTCTCACCTTCCACACACAGAGCCATGGAAATCCATGCCCAGCTTCCCAGTACAGAGCCATTCTTTCCTTTTTTTTTTTTTTTTCTCCCACAAAGTAGGACTAAGTGAAGCAAAGGAAACACCTCCCACTCAACACCCCCAACTTCTTACGGCATCTCGAAATTCCTTGGTGGGTATTCATCCAAAAACGGCCCCGATTCAACCCAGTTTCACTTATCCACTGTGACAGGGACACAGCAGGAGACAGCACGGGCACAGACCCCGCTCCGAGCTTTTCAGAGTCATTACTTATTAAATGCTGAGGAATAAAGTGAGCTGTTTTGAGCACTTCCACTGCCCTCGGGCTCATTATCCTCGCTGCCAACTGGCCACCGTGCCCGGCTCAGGCTGGCACAGATGAAGCAGCCACTGCTGCCCCAGACTCTTGGCCTGTTTCTGCACAGAGGAAATGCCCCACACATCAGTTATGAGGGGAAAAAGCAGCAAGTAGGTACCGAGAGCCAGGGAGAGTCACAGGCCCTGGCACAGGTTGCCCAGAGAAGCTGTGGCTGCCCCGTCCCTGCAAGTGTCCAAGGCCAGGCTGGACAGGGCTTGGATAGTGGAAGGTGTCCCTATCCATGGCAGGGGGTGCAACTGGATGGGTCCCTTTTTAAGGTCCCTTCCCGCCCAAATCATTCCATGATTGGGTAGAAAAATAGGTCAAATGTTTCAGTATCACATTTCAGAGGAGTTTGTGCCAATAATTCTGTGGAGGCTCATGAAAAAGTGACAGGAAGTGGCTTCCCTCTGACCTCCCCTGGAGGAGATTCCCCTGCTTCCAGCTGGAGCTCTGTGCCTGGAACAGCAGCTGGACCTTTTATTGCTGACACCAGCCCTCACACCTCATCCCCTTCCCTGTCACACCTCAGGATTTACAAATCACTGAGCAGCTCTCACCTCACCTTAACTGTTCCCATCCCTCTCTACCTCCCACAGCTACAACAGCTCACGAGGAATTACGAGCTCCTTCCTCACTGCTTTAAATCCTCCTCAAATCCTCTTCTGCCCTGGCTTCACAGGAGGGATCAGAAACCTGGGCTGTCCCTGATGCTCTTGGTGAGCTGAGGAAACCCCAGCAGGGTTCAGCCCTTTGAACCCTACCTTGAACCTGCCCCAGCCCCACAGCTCCAACCTCCCTCTGTGCCAGGGGCCATCCCAGCACCTCGGGAGTGCTGAGAAACCCTCACAAATAACAGATTTAGAACCTCAAACTTCCCGTCCCCTTCTCCACACAGACCTCCGGGATCTCAGCACGTACCGACAGCACACGAGAGCTTTGAAACATCCACAAATCACGAAAATAACAGGGATAATCTGCCAGCTGGAAGCTGCAGCCCATTGTTTTCCCATCAGAGCTGCCTGGAACGACCCACTTGAGAAACACTTAAGGAACACGTGTTCAAGGACTCACTGCAGAGCTGGAGTGGTGATGGGCCATGTCCGGGTGACAGTGACAACTCTGCTCCAGTGGGAAGGGTGCCTTGTAACGCCCTGCAGCAGCTTGATTACCCCACAATCCAGATTTCCTTCTAAATTTAAGCCAAGAGCAGTTGGGAGGCCACAGAGCAGCCCAGGACACAGCTCATGGCCCCTGTTCAGCAGGTTTTAAGGAGGGGCTGTGGGGAGGAGCCAGACCAGTTGCCCTGGGATTGGCACATCCCAGGAACTCATCACACCTGGGATGGGCGTGGTGCAGCCCCGGCTAATCCATCCCCCTGGGATTCCCCCAAGGACTCGTCCAGGAGTCCCTCTGGTGGAAAATGCCTTGAAACAAAGCTTGGCTGAGAGTTGGGGGTGTCCCTTCTGTCCCCAAGAGCCCTGAGGTGACACTGCAGGTGCCACAGCCCCACGTTGTTTCCACAGGAGGATGGGCACGAGCCCAGCCCGTGGGTGCTGCCAGCCCTGTGTCTCTCGAGGCAGGAAAAATACCTGGAAAGATGACATTTCCCTCTGACAGGGAAAACTTTGAGGATCCCAAAATGTTATTAACAGGCCCAACCTCGCCTCAAAGGAGCAGCTGTTTGGAAATGATCCCTGGGCTCAGCAATGCCTGGCTTGGATGAGGGACGAGAGGGAAATCCCCGGGGATCCGGAGGGGAGCGTGCGAGCGGCTGAACCGCCGAGCTCTGAACCACAGGCACAGGAAGTGCTGCCGTGATTTTTAGCTCTGCTTGACTTTCCTACCCACTGAAATCAAATTTCCTCCTGCCCAAGCCCAGTGACCACATGTCCTGCCCAGCAGCTTCCCTAGAACCACCGGCACTGTGGGATTAGGGAGCGCTGTGCAAGCAGCGAACGGGGATGGTTCGTTATTGGCAGCATTGTGGCTGGAAATGGGTGTTTCTGGAGGGAAAATAAAGAAATAAAGTCCCCGAGTGAAAGGCCGGTGATGAAGTGTAGCCCGGCTCTAATCCCAGTGTAAACACTGCCATCGCTCCTAATTATTGATAAACATTTTTCTAATTGTGGAAATTAAACAATTAGACATCCTTCCTTCCCTCTTGGAAATCTAATCAGCCCAAAGTTCAGGATGCAGCCTGGAGCTGCCGCTGCAAAACACGCTGCACTCACAGGCTGGGAAAAAGCAGGCTGCTCCCAAAACCTTCTCCCAAAACCCTTCTCCCAAAACCCTTCTCCCTAAAGCCTTCTCCCAAAATGCCCCCCAAAGCTCCCCCAGCCCTGGCCCCGTTGTTGGGAGGACAGATCCATGGGCAAGGTGTCAGATATCCTGGAGGTTTCCCAGGAGCGCTGCTCTATCCCTGCATTCCCAGGGATTTCAGGGCCAGGCAGGCAAAGAGCCGTCCCCGCCAGGAGGATTCAGGTCGTAGCTCTTGCCCCAGTGACACATTTCCCTCCATCCTGGAGAGGAGAGCAGGGAACGGACGGGCAGAGCTCCTTGGAAGTTAATAACGGAGATTTACCGGCGCGGGAACGCCGAGGAAGGAGGTCACGCTGCTAATGCTCCTGCTGCTGATCCCTGCGGATAAATCCGCATCAGGAACGGATTACCCCGAGAGGGGGATTAAGGGGGATGATTCTAATTCCTCGCTGAAGGAGAAGTGTTTTTAACGCTGAGCCCCTCACAGCCACAGACGCCGAGCACTGGCTCCCGCTCCCGGCAGGATCTGACCCACAGGACCTTTCTGTTGGAAAGAGGGGATGAGAAAAATCCCTCCTTGGGATTTGAGCCTCCATCAGGCTGCAGTCCCACACCCCCACCACCCCAAGATCCCCCAACACCCGGGCTCAGCCACAGGCACCTGAAAATATCCCTCTAATCCCAGTTTTCAGTTCTTCCTCATTCCTTGTCACACCTGATTAAATATCCAAAAGTACTGACAGCCTAAATCCAACACAATTCCATCCATCCCATACCAAGTTACTTTCCCAAAGCTTACTGCAGACTTTTATGAGGTTTCTTATACATTTTATCCCCCGTACACCCACATGGACCAGCAGCTGTTCCACAACCAGCCAGACTCCTGGAATGCATCTCCTTTCCCCCCCATGCTCGTTAGCGTGGGCTGTAACGAGCCCCATGGTTTCCATCCGAGTAATTCCACAGGCAGGATCTGGGAATTATCAGGCACCGGAGCAGGGCTGGCCCTGGAGCACTTGGTGTCATCCAGTCCCATGGGGGGACACCGGCAGCACTCCAGGGGGATGAGGTGGCAGCCGGGGCCACGTGTCCTGCGTGTCCCCCAACCCTTCCCAGCTGCTCCCGGAGCCGCAGGGGGAGGATCCCCAGGGAGGGACCGGAGCAGGGGACAGGAGCCATCTGCTCCAGAGCCCGGGGTCTGCGTCTGGAGACAGAGAGTGACAAACAGGGTTAATGTCCCGTGAGCAGGAGCTGTCACTCTGTGTTAGGGTCTGGCTTCCACCTTCCACAGCGCAACATTCCAGCAGGGATCACACGGGAAGAGGTACCGGCAAACCGGGACAGGACCGCGACCAGAGAGGCCACTCTGGTGGGACTGTGGTGTCAGGAAGGGCCTATCCCTCCTGGCTGTCATGGTCCTGCTCCCGGGCTCTGCTCCAGTGGGACAGGAGGGCAGGGAGCGGAGCAGGGCCCTGGGAAACAACCCCACGGGGTCCTGGTGACTCAGGGACCGACCGGCGCCGTGCCAGCGACCTGAGCCGAGCACGGGGTGTTCATTATTGAAGGCTGAGGCAGAGTTACCACGGGCACCAGGTGTCCTGTTTCTGCCAGCACCAGCCCAGGAGGACATCGGCTGTCACGGGCACCTCTGTCCTCCCTGTGCAGCTTCACCGGGGCCCAGTGACCCACAGACACAAACACACACCAGCACGCGCCGGGCCCGCTCCAAAGGAACAGCCAATTTATTGTCGTATAAAGTGAGAACGTAAAAGGTCCCTTAAACCAAACACGGATGGGTCAGGCGGTCCCGGTGGCCCCCACACTGCCCGGGGGGAGCAGCCCAGGGGGGCCTTGGGGGGTCCCCCCAGCCCCTCTTGTCCGCAGCCGGTTGTAGAGGGGGAAGGAGCTGCCGTGGGGCTGCGGGGATGCCTGGATGGGAGCTGGGGCCGAGGCGTTTGTGCGTTGCAGAGCTCCTGGTCTGCGCTGGAATTAGGCACTTGTGGAAGGGTGCGGGCGCTGCTCCCGGCCAGCTCCATCCCACGGCTCCCCATGGCACTGGGAGGACGGGCAGGGGCCGGGGCCGGAGCCCTGCCTGTGCCAAAACACACTGCCCGCACCAGGGGCTGAGGCTGGGCCAGGTCTGACCCGGTACAGAGGAGGTTCAAGCAGCTTTGGTTGGTGCTCTTGGTGAATTAAGGCAATTTATCTTCAGTTGGTTTAAAAAAAGGCCAAAACCAGCAAAAACCAGCTCTCCCAGGGGCCAGACATGTGGGTGGAAGAGTCTGGGTCTGCTCTGGCTTTGCTCTGAGTCGCCACTTGGACCCTGCACACCTAAAGGTGGGCACTGACCCCCTCCTGTGCCAGCCCTGTGCCCAGCCTTGCCTCCACCACTGCCACAGGGAACCTGCAGCCCAATACTGGAAGTGCCCAGAAGGGACTCTGGAGCTTTTTTAGGGGAGATTCAGGCTCCTGCCAGTGGTGCGGGAGTGGGGAGAGGGCAGAAGAGCCGCAGCGGCTCCTTCCATCCCATTTCCCATCACAGTGACTGGTCGGCAGCTTGTGAGGTGGGAGCTCCCCTCTGGCAGCCGAGGGGAGCAGGGGGTGAGGGTGCTGCAAACACCCCCCCTGTGGTCCCTGGGGAGCACTGAGGGGAAACTGCTCCCCCTGACATCCCAGCAGGGCTGTACCTACTGCCTGGACCCCTCAGTTCCCCTCCATCAGCACCCACAACCCTTGGTGGCCCCAGAGGGCTCTGCCCTGGGGAGCTCATTCCCCATTTGGTTCTTATTCCCCACATTCCAAGGGGGAAGGCTCTGGGTTCGCCCACCAGTGATCCCTTCTCTGGGTGGGGACCCCACACCCCTTGCCCCACCTGGCCTGGGGTGCTGGGAAGGGAGCAGGGAGCAGCAGGGGCTGAAATGGGAGATGGGGTGGCACAACCCACACAAGAGCTGGAGCTGGAGCTGCCTCTGGCCTCTCCCAGCCGGGGTGTCCCCAGTTCCTGTCCCATCCTTTGGTCCCACTGGCTGCAGTCACAGCCCGTGACCCCCCAGGGTCGGTGACCCAGCACGGCACTGCCCTCACAGCCCTCCTGCTCCTTCCCACTGCCCTCCCACCAGGGAGCCAGGCCCAGGCCAGCCTGTGAGGGGTGGAAACACCGATTCCGTTAATGCCCCAAGGGATCTCTGCAAAGGAAATACAAAAGTTTTACATGAGGTCCAAATGTCCAGGTCAGTTGGAGCAATGGCCACGTGCCAGGGGGATGCTCCAAGTCCTCCATAACATGGGAGGACACTGTGGATGCTCCGTGCTCACGGCTGATATCCATCCCTGGCCACAGCCACCAGAGCCAGGGACTCACCGGCCGCAGCTCCCGCTGCCAGGAGGAGAACGGGGCAAATCCACGAGTATCTCTGTGCGACGCCGGTGGCTGTGACGGCTCCTGCTGCCACGAGCGGCTGTTCCCCGGCCCTGTGTGTCCCCGTGTCCCGCAGGATGCCGGTGCTCACACCACAGTGCTGATGGTGGATGACTCCTCCGAGCGCCGCTGTTTGCTGGGCAGCGACTTGAGGTACTCCAGGTGCCTCCGGGCGTCCTCCTGGTTCTGCCGCACGTAGTACACCAGGTAGGAGATCACCATGGCGAACCAGCCGAACATGGTGACCAGCATGGCGATGTCCGTGGTCTTCTTGTACACGTTGCAGAAGTCCGTGTCGGCGATGACCTGCAGGAAGGCTTTGCCCACGTGCTCCTCCTGCGCCGAGGAGTCGCAGACGATGCCGCCCGAGGAGCCGGCCACCAGCTCCACGGTGCGGATCAGCTCCTGCAGCCGGCAGTCACACAGCCACGGGTTGTTGGACAGGTTCACCTTGGCCTTCAGGTTGCTGAAGGCGTCTTTGCTGACCGACACCAGCCTGTTGGAAGACAAGTCCAGGGAGTGCAGGTGCTCTGCCAGGCCCCGGAAAGCCCCGCTCTCCACGCTGGCGATGGCGTTGTGGGACAGGTCCAGCTCCAGCAGGAGCGGCAGGTCCCGGAAGGCGTCGCGGGGCAGGAAGGGGATGCGGTTGGAGTCCAGGTAGAGCTTGTTGGTGTCGTTGGGGATGTCTCTGGGGATCTCGGTCAGCCGAGCGTTGCTGCAGCGGAAGGTCTTCAGCCCCTCCTCCTCCGAGGGGTAGCAGCCCTTGGGGAAGGCGGTGGCCGGGCGGAGGCAGCAGCCCAGGAGGAGGAGGAGGAGGAGGAGGAAGAGGCTGTGCAGGAGCAGCCCCATGGTGACCGGGCGGAGGAGGACCCGCTCTGCCACAGGCATCGTGCGGTGCTGCCTTTGCCTTCCTCACACCCCCGGGGGCTTCAGCTGGACTCGGCACATCTGAGAGGGGATAGCAAGGGGACAGCGTCAGGCCAGGGGGGTCAGGGGCAGAACCGTCACTGTGCTGGCTGTGGGTACTGCACCTGACCCTGGCCAGGGGACAGGGACGAGGATGGGGACCGGGACAGCCGTCACGGCTCACGCATCCCCCCATCCCCGGCCAGCACCTCGCTCGGGGCTCCTGCGAGGCAGGATCAGGTCCCAGGGCCTGAGCACGTCTCCCGCGCCGGCAGCTGGGCTGTAACAACCGGAGACGCTCGGGCTGAGCCAGAGGCGGGGGTGAGATCCCGCCCTGCCAAGGTCACGGCGCTGCGATCGCTGCTCGCAGGAGGCCGATCCATCCTGCGGCGGCCGGAGGACGCACCAGTGCGAGCCCTGGCTCCGGGCGAGCGGCCGCTGCCGGCAGCCCCCGGGGAATGCCACGGAAAACATGTGCGGGCAGCGGCTCAGCAGGTTCCCGCTCCCGGCTCCGTTCCCCGGCAGCGCCCGGGGCACGGGAGGACGCGCGCCGGGTTCTCTCCTTTCGAGGTGACTGGCACGGGTGGGTGCCGGGTGCGCCTGTCCCCTGCCCGCTGCCGCCCCGGCCGTGGGGTCGGGCTGCCCACACCACCCCGTAACCCTGGGCCCCACGCAGCCCTTGATTCTGGAGGGGAAAAACGTCAGCAGGAAAGAAACAAAAACAGAAAAAGGAAATTCGCTGGAGCTGAGCGTGCAGTGAGTTCCCAGGGTAGTGGCAGCAGATAAGGGCCGTGTCCGAGGGCTCCGAGCGCTGCCCGGCTCTCCCAGCCCTGGCTCCCACCACGTCCAGGGGCCCCAGCCCGTCCCTGCGCCGGCCGCAGCGCTGGAGCCCCGGAGGGAGGATCCAGGTGCTCTCCCACCATCCCACAATCAAAGACATCGCCTGTGGCACCCGGTCAGGCAGCTCAGTGCTGCTGGTCACCAGGCACCTCCTGGGCAAAGCTGCTGCAGGTCCCACCTCCCCCCACTCCCCGGAGCATCCCAACGCCGGCAAACCCGTCTCGGGGTGTTGACTGGGGCTCCCCGGTGCAGGGTAGAGGCACCCACCCGAGGGTGGCCCCCAAAGCACAGCACCTCGAGCTCTGGGCACTGTCACCAAGCCCGGCCGCGCCGAAACACCCCAAGGTCACACCTGTGCAGAGCCGACCCCTGCTCTGTTGGAGCCCCGGGACCCGCGGGGGTCCTGAGCGGGCACCAGCGCTCAGAGCACCCCAGGGGCACCGGGACCCCACAGCCCCACACTGCACCAGCCCCCCAGGTCTGCCAGAGGTAACCCGGGACAAACGCAGCCCCCTGAGACCCCCCTCCCGCTGCCCGGGAACCGCCGGACTGAGCCGGGACCTGAAGCCCCGGGATGGAGCTGCTTCATCCACGGGACGGGGACACCACGGGATGCGGACCAGGCACTGCAGCGAGGACGAGCGCTGCCAGCCCCTTACCCACCGCGGGGTCCCCAGCCCGCAGCAGGGTGCGGGAGTCCCCAGCCCGACCCCGGTGATCGCCGTCAGCCTCGGGGAGGGCGGTTGGAGGTACCGGGGGCGGTGCGGGCGCCAGGACCCGCCGTGCGCCCGGGGATGCCCGGGGATCCCCCCGGCCCGGGGGCGTCGCGGGCGAGGGAAGCCCCGGTGCTTCCCCGGGGGAAGCTCCGCTCGGCGCGGCGCTGCCGCCCCCCCCTCGCCGCCTCTCGCCCGCGGCGAGGGGGTCCCGGTGCGGACTCACCTGCCTGTGCAGCCCCGGCGGCGGAGCGGCCCCGCGCCCCGGGCCGGAGCGGCCGCGCCCCGCGCAGCGCGGCGGGCCCGGAGCCGGCGGCGGCGGCGGGGCCGGTGGGCGGGATCCTCCGCCCGGGCCTCCCCGGGGCTCCCCGCCCCCGGCCCGCCCCGCCGGGGGGGCCGTGCAGCGCCGAGCACCCCCGGCCCCGCGCCCGCAGCCATCACAGCTCCCTCGCCCCGAGGGAGAGGAGCTGCCCCGGGTCCTCAGACCGGGAGGGGCGGGGGACACACCAGGAGACCCAGCGAGGAGCTGCCGGGACCCCCGAGCCCGGGGCAGCCGGTGTCAGAGGCTCTGGGGGTGCTTCACGCCCCCCGCCCTGCCGAGTCCCCCCAAACCTCAGTAGGAGACCCCTCGATCCCGACCGGCCCCCCCCGGGCGCTCCGCGCCCCCAGCGCTGCCCTCGCTTCCCCCCTGGACCTTCCCGCCCCCTCTCCAGCTCCTCGGAGGGAGCAAGACCCCCCCCAGTCCCACCCCGACGGGGTCACCGTGCCCCCCCGCCCGGCACCGGCATCGCTTACTCGGGGAAACCCGACCTGCGGCGGCGGCACCGGGGGGGGCGGGAGCCGGGGGGGGCTGGAGCGAGTCCCCAGACCAGCCCTGGACTGCCCGGGCCGAGGGTCGCTGGGCTGGGCCGGGCCTCGGGGTCCCGCCGCCCCGGGGCACCGGCGGGGCCTGCTCAGGACCATGGAGAGCGGCCGCCGTTACCGGGCCCCGGGGCCGCCGGCCGGGACGTGGCTGCCCCGGCCCCGAGCACTGACGTTCTCCCGCTGCTCCGGGAGTATAAACCAGTTAGGAGGCGCCTGGCCTGGATCTCGGCTCAATTAGGGGAAGGGAACCTGACGGCAGCCAGACACGGCCGCGGGCAGATGGTCCCCGGAGCCCCCCACACTCCACCGGGGCCATCGCGGGGGCTGTGACCCTGGACGCGATCAGAAAACGTGTGGATGTGGCACCTGAGGACACGGGTTAGTGGTGAAGGTGACAGTGCCGGGTTAGTGGTTGGAGTCGATGATCCTGGAGGTCGTTTTGATGATTCCATGACCCGAGCCAAACCCAACGCCGGAGCGGTGCTGGGCTCGCCGGGCAGGGCTGTCCCGGGACACGGCCGGACCCCGGCAGGCAGCAGCTGGCAGCCACGGTCGGTGCTCTCTGGCACTCCACTGGCATCTCCCCGTTCCACTGGGGAGCAGAGCAGCCCCGTGCTGCCCATCACCATTCCCAGTGCCACCGGGAGCCGTGCACGGAGTCGGAGCCGTGCTGGGATGTGGCAGTGCAGTGCCAGCTCCAGTGTCACAGATACAGGGACGAGGGGACAGGCAGGGGCTCGGGGGGCTTGAGCTGGAACCCCAAGAGGGGATGGATGACTCCAGCTGCAGGTCAGACACGGGAGCAGGAGCAGCTCCAAAGGGGTCCCATGTGGAGGACACGACACCCACCAGCCCAAACCCTGCAGTGCAGCACGACCCACATGGACCCTTCCCACCGCAGGATGGCTAAAAATAGCCAGAACCGGCTCCTCGCTGCCACCACGGAGCTAAATATAACCAGCATCGACCGGCCAGTGGGACCGGCAGCCGGGAGAGCGGGAGCTGAGCACGGCCCGGCACCGGGAGCGAGCGAGCGAGGCCTGGGAATCCACACAGGAACAGCCCCCCGAGCACAGGGGGAACGTGGGTGCAGCTGCCGGTGAGCGGGTTGGGGCCGGATCCCCTGGGAACCCCCCGCCCCCGGTGCCGGCGTTCCCTGGGCAGTGGACGCGGTGTGGGGAGCCCGGGGAGCGGGTCCCCCCTGCGTTCGCACCGGCAGCGGCGGCTGCTGCATCACGGAGAGGGATGAATATTTATGGGCGTTTAAAAATAGCTGCTGCATTGTGCTTCCCCCTCACGTGCGGAGCCAGCGGGGTGCGGGGAAGCTGCTAAATTAGATGTCACCGCGCAGGGAGCTGCTCAGTCAGGCAGGAGCGGGATAAAAATAGAGCCTGCTGTGCGTGCGTGGATCTCCTGCAAAGCAGGGCCGGATCCCGTGGGATCCCCCGCCTCTGCACACCGGCATCCCCACACCGTGCCCTGCCACGAGGACACCCCGGAGGAGCCGGGCAGGGACAGGGCTCCTCAGGGTGGCAGCCACACCACCCGTCAGTGGCCCTTCATCTGCTTTACCCATGTGTGTGTGTCCGTCCGGGCCCAAAAGGCTCTGGAAGCAGACACTGCCAAGCCCTGGCTCGGGGAAGTGACCCCGTGCCCTGCCAGCAGCGTGGTGCCAGCGTGTGATGCCCGGCAGTCCCGGCCCTGGCAGCTGGCAGGGTCTCCATGCCCTCGCCGTGCTGAGAGCTGGATGTGCAGCTGGAACCAAGGCCGGATGGACATAGATGGGGTCAGGACATGCAGCTCAGCCTGGGACCCCCCAGGGAGGCCCAGGGGCACCCAGGGAACCCCGATCTCGCTGGGAACCCACCCAGGCCAACACCAAACCCACTGTGCCAAGAGGCTGGGGGGATTGAAGTGTCTGTGCCAGGCCGGGGGCACCGGCTCTGAGTGGCACCGGTAGAGCCACATGTGCAGGGTAGGCAGCCACCACTGCCAGGGCTCAGATTGGGGGCTCAGCCCAGGACCCCAGCGCAGCTCCGGGCAGGGGGTTTGCAGCCCACAGTGGCCACGGCGCTGGCAGAGCCGGCGGGCACACACGGAGCCCTGCACAGATGGCTGCGGCCCCCGGGGGCCGTGCCAGCCCCACGCGACAAGCTCTGATGGTTGTGCAAACAAAAGCGTGGCCAGATGGTCTCCCCCCTCACTCCAGCGCTGGAATCCTGTGCTCGCTCCCAGCCTTGACCTTGGCTGGGTGTCCCGCAGCGCTGCCGGCCTGCACAGCACTGCTGCCGGGATTTTCATGGAGTCATGGAATCAGAGTGGTTTGGGTGGGAAGGGACCTTAAAAAAACCCCATTTGCAGCTCTGGCCATGGGCAGGGACACCTTCCACTAGCCCAGGTTGCTCCAAGCCCCATCCAACCTGGCCTTGGACACTCGCAGGGATGGGGCAGCCATAGCTGCTCCAGCGTGTCTGGGGGAAGCTGCTCCGGTGTCCCTCCACCCTCCGTTTGAGGGTGGCGGGGGGAGTGTTTGCCCACCCTCCCCGGGCACCCAGCCGGGTCTGGGGCTCCACGAGCGGTGCAGCCGCTCCAGCCGCTTTCCCGGCGCCGCTTTCCCGGCGGTTCCCGCGGCGGCCCCGCCTCTGCCGGCGCTGCCGGACTACAGCTCCCGGCGTGCCGGGCGGGGCGGGCCGAGGGGCCGCCGGGAGCGCACCGGGAGCGCAGCGGGAGAGCGGCGGAGCGAGCGCCGGTCCCGCCGAGCCGAGCCGGGCCGGGCCGTGCGGGAGCGGTGAGTGCGGGCCGGGGGCGCGGGCCGGGGGGCTCAGCCCTCCCTGCGGGCCGCGGGGGCCGAGCCCGGCGGCGGGGCCGGGGGAAAATGCCTCGCTTGGGCCCGGCCCGAGAGGAAAACACCCCAAAAGAGAGAAGCGGGTGCTGGGAGGGAGCTGGGACGCGGCGGGGTGGGAGTGGGGGGTCCCCCAGGGCGGGGGTCGCGCTGTGCACAGCCCGGCCGGGAGCGGGTCCTGCCACAGCCCCCCGGGGCACCGGCCCGGCCCGGGGAATCGGGGAGGGAAGAGGAGTCCGGACTCGGAGGAGCCCAGCCTCGGCCTTCCCTGCGGGTCCAAGATTTCCCGTTAAATCCGGGAGAACAGGCTGAGATGGGCAGAGCCCCCGCCCCCGGTCGGGGCGGCTCATCCCTGTCCGCGTCCCCGTGTCCCCCCCCCGGGCTCTGCCAGCCCCGGGACCCCCAGGAGGGACCGGGCAGCGCTGGGGCTCGGACGAGTCCAACGCGGCTCCGGGGCGTTGTGTTCCCAGTCCCACCCAGCAGCCGCCTCCCAGCACAGCCCAGTTCACCAGTGCCCTCCGCTCAAACTCCGATGCCATCAGCAAAGAAGGGTTTAAAGGATTTGTTTGGGAGATGGGGATTGCTGTTGCTGCCAGAGATCGGGATCTGATCCGTGGGATCATCACCACCAGCAGCCTGGGAACACTGGGGAGATAAGACCTGAGCCCTCTTTACCTCTCCAGCCCGGGTGAAGGTCCTGCAGTGGAGTGCTGGGATGGGAGCACGATCCTGCAATCCCTGGGGAAGAGTGACAGCCCTGCCAAGTTATAGGATCGCTTATTTAGAGTGGAAAGGGCCTTTAAGGTCATCAAGTCCAAGTGTTAAGCAAGGGGATGGGAACACATGGTGGTCACACTCCTCTGGGGGCAAAGGTGGTGAAGAAGCTGCCCCTGGACAGGGAGCAGGACACGGGAAAGATGGAGCAGAGGGAGGGCTCAGCTCTGGCATCACGCTGTGCCCTTTGCCACTGGCCACAGCTCTGACTTTTCCCCTCCTTGGATGGCCAGTGTCCAATGTCAGCACAGCCTCGACCTTCACCCTCCGTCTGGTGCAACAGTCAGGCTTTTCTGTCCCAAAAAAGACTGGGAAAGCAGCAGCTGCTCCAGGAAGGAGGGGCTGGAGTCCCTCCCATGGGGGGCTGTGCCTTGTTTTCCTGCAGGTGAACAAATCCTGCTGTGGAAACAGAAAGCAAACATGGGATGAGGGTGGGGGTAGGGAGCTCTGGACAATGCCCTCAGCCCTCAGCCAGGCTTGTGCAATCTGAAATTTGGCAGAACTGGGGCAAGGGCTGCACAGCCCAGGGCAGAGCTGGAAAGATCTGCAGGTGAAACATTTAAGGTGGGGAAGGACAGTTTGGAGACACAGAATTACCCTCATGGAGCACTGAATGTTTGGCATCTCCTTATCTCCTGCAAGAATGAGTTAACCTCTCCTGTGTTCCAGCTTTCGACCCCTCTATTCCTTAATTTGACAAGGAAGGGAAACTGAGGCAGGAGGAGAGGAATTGCTTCACGTACAGCTTCCAAGTCGGGCCCTTCCCACCCCACTGTGGGTCTGCAGCCGCCCTCGTTTGCAGAAGGGACCAAGTCCAGTTTGGTCCTTAGTTTTTGGAAGTTAGACTATTGGTTGGAAATTCCACAGCACAGGCCACGTGCACCTCTGGCTGCAGGAGCTTCTGTGGCCTCGGATAAAGGCATCACTTCAGGAGAGGCTCCTGGAGAGGCCTCCTGGGCAACCAGAGAGGAATCTGAGGTTTTTAACCGTTGATGAAACTAGATTTTAAAGCCTCCATTGAGAGCACAGATCCCTTTTCATGGGCAGTCTCTTCCAGCATCCCTCCTCCCACACATCCATGTCACTCTGAGCCCCAGAGTGGTTCTTCCTGCTGCACAGCTGGAATCCCACAGGCACAGCTGGAATCCCACAGGCACAGCTCTTTGTGGAGAGTCAGACTGTTCCTCACGCCTCTCTCCAGCCTCCTCCAGACTAAACAAACCCGTTTCCTTCCAGCTGTCCTTGCAGGTCATGTTTTTCCTACACCTCTGCTCATTCTCTCTGCTCTCCCTGGATGCTCTCCAGCTCCTCCCAGGACTGGACAGTGTTCTCCCAACATCCAGGAGAACTGTTTCCCGTGTCTGGCACTCAGCACTGCTGTTTACATGTTCCACAGGGTGTTTTGCTTTTCGTTGTTGTTGTAACAATCTGACTCTTTTTGACTCATTTGTGCTTCACCACAACCCCCAGTTTTCCTTCTGAGAGCCCTTGGGAATCGCAGCAGGTTCAGGCTGGAGCTGTTCCCCCTGCCAGGGGTGAAGTGCTGAGCTCTGGCTCCCAGTCTTGCTTCCAGACCACACTTTGGGCTGTTGTCAGGAATATCCTCAGGCCAGTGATCCAGGAGATGGGCAACAAGGAAACGAGCACCCTGCAGAGCTGCAGCCTCTTCCCTAGAAACAAAATCCTTCCCCAGGTATGAGCCTCCTGATAGAGGGAGGTGAGGATCTGCAGCAACGGCTGCCTGTGCAGTTGGAGGAGGTTTGGAAGTTACATGGAGCATCCCAGGAGCTGTGGAGGGGAGGCTGGCTCTGAGCCCCAGCCCTGGGCAGGAGCGAGGCCTGCGCCAGCTCCTGAGACAAGCCAGGCCTGGTGCTCCTGGAGGGAGCTGGGAACAGCTGGCAGTGAGGAGAGTGTGATGTTGGAGCTGGCTCGGGCTCGCCCCTGGAGAGCTGGAGGGAACAGCAACACGGCTTCCAGCTGTGGGAACCAACAGCAGAGCCACGAGGCCAGACGGCAGGAAACGGCCCTCGCCGTGGGGTCCCAGATCCAAGGGGGACAAACCTCATCATCCCATCAAACTCCACTTCCATGGGACACAGAGATGATTTTACACAAGAATTTCCCTGATCTCGGTGTGAAGACTTTCAGCTTTATAGTGGGTTTAGTTTGTGCTGTTCCCTGTAATCCCTGGAAACCAGTAAACCAGAGCTGTCCTGCTCCCAGCTGGCCTGGGAGCTGATGGATACCTGCTGCCACTGGCACTGTCAGTTCAAAAGCCCACTCAATACCTTCACTGTCTGTGGGACACCACTCCAAGGACTTGCTCCAAGAGGGTGACACTCTCTTGCTTCCTCTCCTTCCTGGCATTGTCCAGAAAACCATCTCTGTGCTCCTCCTACATGGCAGCTGTTCTTTCCAGGTAGGGGAAGAGCCACCTCCTCCACAGCTCTTCCTCCTGAAATATCCTCCCAAGGCACTTTGCCCTGTTATCTCTCCCTTTTTACATTCCTCAAGAAGAACCTCATTCCTTCCCTGGGGGGAAATTGTTTTGTTCCTCTTTCTTCCCTCTCTGTAAGTCTTAAATCCAAAGGCAAAACAAGTGAGCCAGAGCAGGAGACCAGCAAACCTCCAGAGCTGTGCAGAACCCTGTTAATTTAGTTAAATTAATTAGGAGATCTGTTGATACAGAGCCTTTCCTCAGCAGATACTGTGTTCTCTCCCCAAGTTTAAGGCCTGCTGGCTCCATAAACACGCAGGAAGCTTCCTGTGCCGCGTGATTAACACCATGATGAGGATTTAAAAGTACTTAAAAGTACTGGTTTGAGTCTTGTCAGGCAAACGTGGGATTGAACCTCAACACCTTGGCTCCAGGAAAACATCTCAAATCACAAGTAGCTTCTGCCACAGACAGGCTTCCCACACATTATTCCCAAATCTGAACCACTCCCGGATTCGGTGACGACGTCAGCTCTGGGAACGGCAGTAGCGAGGGGCAGAGGAGTGAGCTGCCTTGGGATTTTTATAGCACACGGCAGATTTGGGGTTTGCCTGACAACCAGCCACTGCTGAGCGCTTCGGGCCCGAGCTCTGACCTGGGTGTGTGTTGCAGGGGCTCCCGTGGGACACGAGGGCAGGATGAACGTGGGGACGGCGCACAGCGAGGTGAACCCCAACACCCGCGTCATGAACAGCCGCGGCATCTGGCTGTCCTACGTGCTGGGCATCGGGCTGCTGCACGTCGTGCTGCTCAGCATCCCCTTCTTCAGCGTCCCCGTGGTCTGGACCCTCACCAACATCATCCACAACCTGGTAAGGGGGCAGCGTGACCCAGGGCGCGGGGAGCCTCTGGGGGAGCCTCTGAGCAACCCGCTGAGATCCCTCTTGGAACGGGTCCTTTGTCTTTCCAAAGGTGCCGGGGGAGTTGCTCAACCTGCAACCCGGTGCCTCTGGGTCATGGATTTAAATCCAGCCCAGGTACAGGTGAGGCAGCAACACCTGGTGAGGCTGCTCCGAGGGGATTCATTTGCCTCCAGGGCAAGTCCTTCTTTGTGTCCCCAGAGGAGTCTGGGACAGGCCCCAGACACTGCCAAGGTGTCCCTTGGGGTTGTAAAACTTGAATTGGCCTCGTCAGAGTTAAGGAAACAAGATTAAATCCCGGATGTTTTTCTGCTTAAAGTAAAAGGTTAGTCCAGGAACTGATTCCCTTCTCTAAGGATCAGGTCCCCAGACAGGTTCTCACAGGCACAGGGGACAAAACTCTTCACAGATGCAGCAACTGATTCTGTATCCTTAATTTTAAATAACATCTCTGCCTAGGAATATTCCAGAGACAAAAATGACACGGACTGGGAACCATCATGCTAAAGTTATTCCTAGTGGGGGATAAAACCAACCTCAGACTGCCAAACTGGAGCTGCTCTGGTGATAAAACCTCCACAAACCCCCAAACTGGAGCTGCTCAGCACTCAGCTCATGAGCAGCCGGCTCCTCATCCCCCTCCTCTGGCAGCTTTAGGTCCTGGGAACAAAAAAAGGAGTTTAAGTGCCAGGAGTGTCTGTCCTGAGGAGCTGTGATGTAGCCAGACACTGTTTGTCTGTGGCTTGTGTTCCCCTGGTAATCGGGGGGGTGACAGACTCTCTCCCAGCACGTTTTCCGGAGGTTTCTGCCGCGCCGCGGCGGGCGGGTGCTAATCTCCCGATCCCAGAGATCCCAGGGCTGTAATCTTGTCACCACCTCCTTGGCTCACACCCAGGAGCCGAGCGAGAGGCCTCACGTGGAGCAGCCGAGCTGCCCCGGCCTTTCCCGACTCTCCTTCCCCTGCTTCCGTGGCCGCTCCCGGTTTTCCAGCAGCGCCACGTCCCTCTAGTGGAACGGCGCGGGGCTGCAAGCTCCCGAATGCGCTCCCCTGGCCGGGATTTTGGGATGCAGGGCCCCCGCGAGCCTCACGCTGTGTGTCCTGCAGAGCATGTACATCTTCCTGCACACCGTGAAGGGAACCCCCTTCGAGACCCCGGACCAGGGCAAGGCCCGGCTGCTCACGCACTGGGAGCAGATGGATTACGGAGTCCAGTTCACCGCCTCCCGCAAGTTCCTCACCATCATGCCCATCGTCCTGTGAGTATTCCCGGCTGGCCCAGCTGCCTCGTGTCCCAGTACCCACCGGTGTTCTGTCCTGGGACACAGGCACACGGAACGCCACAGCTCAGTTTGCCTCTCTCTCTTTGCTCCCACCCTTCTTTTCCAGGTATTTTCTAACCAGCTTTTACACCAAGTACGACCGGATACACTTCATCATCAACACCATCTCCCTCATGAGCGTCCTGATCCCCAAACTGCCTCAGTTCCATGGAGTCCGGATCTTTGGGATCAACAAGTACTGAGCGGCGTGGCTGGAGCGGACGGCGGAGGAGCGGGGAAAGGGGGAATTCCTTCTCCCCAGCCCTGTTTCCTCTCCCCACGCAGACTGGGATGTGATTTCGGAGTGGCTGTTCAAAGGCAGATCCCAACAGACACATTCCGCATGCTGGATCCTCGTGCCCAATAAATCCAAACCAGCTCCAGAGTAGAGTTTAGTGCGGAGCAGGACACGCGACACCGGATTTCTCTTATCCCAGTGTCACCAGTAGATGCAAAACCACCGAGACTTGGAGGTACAACGAGGATGAATTCTGGGAAGAGTCTCATCTGTCCCAGACATGGAATGACAAGGACAGGGGTGAGGGGAAAAGCTTTTAGTGCTGGTACTATTGCTGTGGTAAATGCACTTTAAAATACCTTTCCCTTCCTGAAGCCGGGTGCTTTGAGCAGTACATGGGGGAAATCCAAAGGGATACAGCCGGACTTTTCCAGGACTGGATTGTTTTGGGGTCTGAGTTCCAGTTTTAGGCAGATCTGAACGACAGATTTTTATTTTGCAGTCTTTGACACCACTGAGAAGGGAAGTTCTTTTCCTAAAAAGAGCACAGGAAGGAACAACCTGCAGTTTGACAAAGCTTCTGCTTTCCTACAGCACCATCCATGTGGTCCAGGGAAAAGGTGGATAGATCCCAAATCATGCTTGTTATTTTCAGTTTATACCCAAATCTGTCCAGGTAACTCTTCTCCCCACCCCACTGCTGGTTTTTAAGCACAGGAGGGCTCAGGGGGCATTTGGATCAAGGGCTGGGGGTGGATGATTTAATGATTGACAACAAATGCCACTGAGCTCTTTGGGACACGGACATGGACATGGAGGGGTGTGGGAGAGGCTCACACTGGACAGGTACAGGCCCAACGAGGTGGAGGCCTGATTGCTCTAATCAAGCACACAGCCATCCTTGACTTTAATTGGAATTTTTCTCCTCAGTCCAGCTCCTTGGTTAAGTCCATGTGACTGGGATTTGCCAGTTCTCCAGTTATCCATGGAGTCGAGGGAAGTGAGGGTTGGATTTCTGGCTTTCCTGGAAGTCTGTCCCTCAGCTCCACACCCCAGGGCTGCGTGAGGAGCAGCAGCAGCAGCAGCTGAATTGACCAGCAGAGGGATTCAGTGGGTCACTGATAAGAGATTATTTCACAGAGGAACAAAATCCAGCCTTTGCCCTCAAATTACCACCTCAAACAGGTTCAGGTTTCCTGGCTGAGGCAGCTTTTTCCTGTTCAAAATAATCCCATTTTCTTTTGGGTTATGTTCCAGGTGGAATGTTTTCCCTCATGCTTCCCCTGAAACCCCATGAAAACCTGTATTTCTGTTGTCTTAATGCTTATATTGTCTCATCTTTCTGACAATGGGATAAAACCTTTTAAATCTGCTATTTTTGTTCCTGCAGTAGCAATTCCAGCTTTAGAGGCCACGGTGGAGAGCGTTGAGTTGTTGGATGGTCTGAGCATAGGACATGGATTGGGGAATTGCAGGTTTGCACCTAAAATCTGTTACTCTGTGCATAATTTTAGGGAAGCTGCTTCACTTCTCTCTCTCAGACTTCCTATGGGACTGCTACGGGGCAGGGAAAACATTCAGTGTACCTCAGAGGGCTGCTGGAATGCAGGGAGAATCACTCCCTCATATGTTTGAAAAGTGGAAATATAAGTGAAAAGGATGTTTTCAAGAAGGTAGAAAGAGAAAAGAGTCTGGCTGGAGACCCCAGGGCGTTGACAGACGTGCAATTTCCCTGATGGGGAGGTTAAACCTTAAATGTAACCCCCAGGACATAAGGACTGCTGCTTTAGTTAAGGTACTCTCTACCCTAATCGGCTCTTTAAGCTACTAGACAATGATAATTGTTATCAAAATAGAGATATTTCATCAATCAGCTTGGAAATGGCACAGGAATGAGCAGTATCCCTGCGGGAATGGCCACTCTGGGGAGCAGGTCCTGGCAGGGTGGCTGAGGCTGTACCCAAAATATTGTGTGGTGCTGAACAGACCCGAGTGTCTGCCCAGGCACAGCTTCCATCTCCAGAGGGAAGAAAATGAATTGTTTTGGTAGAAAAAAAGGGGAGAAACAGCACTTTTTTTGGCAACAGAAAGAGTCTCTAGGTGCTTACAGACACGACTCCTCACAGGCAGACATATGCTGGGTAGTTCTAAGCATATGCACATCACAGAGTGAAGGCAGGTTTGATAATTTTAGAATAATTATAAATTGAAGGGATCAGCTTTTCTTGATGAGATAGAGCAATTCCCACAGCCTCCCTGAAGGCACTGCAACAGCTGAGAGTCTGAGCACTCGTGCCGGTCACTGACACTGAGGACATCTGACTCTGTTTTGTTAAATTAAATATAACTGTGAACCAGAATTGGATTATAAACTGCTCAAACAAGCAGGTTTTAAAGCCCGAAGTCCAAAATTTATAATTAAGGCTTTGCCTAACAGCAGAAGTAAACTTTTCTGACTTCTCTCCTTCACACAAATGATTAAAAACAGCCCACCTAGGAGTTATGTGACAGTGACACTCTTTACAACACAGGCATAATTTTTCCATGGAATAATTGCAGTTAACTTGGACTCAGTTAGTCCAGTCAAGGGAAACATAAGTGGAAACAGGAGGAATATGGAAAGAGGCGAGTTGAAGAAAGATTTCTTGTTATATTAAGTGTCTACATACGATTAATTAAGTATTTGAACAATTACAAACCTGGCAGAATCTTCCTTAAGATCCCAGCTTAAGGGTAGGTGTGAGGATTAATCAAAAATAGAAAAGCAATAAGTTAATTGTAATTAAACCACCATTGTTAGGGGTACCTGAGAGAGTCTGAAGTGAAAGGACAGCATGGGCAGGCTGAGGAGTTGTCAGACGTGTCCTTAGAGGTGACAGATCAGGGATGAAGCCACATTTTAGGTGAAGAACCCAAACATGAGCAGAACTCCTTTTAAAGTGGAGTTTTCCCCAGGTACCTGCGTGGAGGAGATAAGTGACCACTGCTGATTTTAAATGGGATTCTGATCACATTTAAGTGGGATTCTGATCTGATAGATTTCCCTATGAAACTTGTCCTGTATCATAAGCAGGGCAAATCTTACCTGGAGAGATCAAGGCGGGCTCCACCCTGTGATGGAGAAACAATTCCTGGTGAGCAGGTACTTCAACAGCTTTTCTTTTTGGTTCTGCAATGAAAGAGAAAAGCTTTTGAAAGCCTGGGACCCTTCTCAGGAACTGGCAGCAGCCTTGCACTGGGCAAAGCCTCCTAAGCCACTGTCAGCACCACGCACGTATCCACAGGGTACAGCAGTCCCTGCTCCGGGACAGTGGGAAAACCAGCAGGTCCTCCCAGCCTGATGCTCCTGAATTAGGGATCCTGTCTTGGGATTCCTCTAACAGAGCTACCAGGGTGGCAAACAGTGCAAACCTTCGCAGGAAAAAGCCTTTAAAATAAACAAGATTTAGGGCTACTTCATTCCCGAGTACTTTTATTTTTGAATTTTGGGTTGTTTTTAGAAGCTCGGTACTGGCCCTCGAGGAGGGGACAGCAGTGGGTTAACACATTAATATTCCTCATTGTAACTTATGTTGCTTTATCATTGCCTATAATAGCTCTTAAGCATGCGAGTGTTGGTGTATCTGTATCCTCCCTGGATCAGTTTAATGAGCTGAATTAATTGGGAGGGTTTTTTAAAGGAATGTTCTGTACAAAGTTTTAGGGTTTTTTTTCCCAGTAGCCCTTCTTTTTGCTGTGGATACAGGAGTCTCAAGTAGAGAACTTTCTAAAATAAAGTGTGAATATTTTTATTACTCCTTTGTACAGTGTTCTAAGAGAGACTAATAAAGTTAAGTATTCAGGTAAAAACTTGTGTTTTGAGTTTTGGAATTTTCACATGGGTGGGTTTTGCTGTTAAACAAGAATGGCAAATGAAACATGGAATGGTTTGGGTTGGAAGGGACCTCAAAGATCATCCAGTTCCACCCCCTGCCATGGGCAGGGACACCTTCCACTAGTTCAGGTTGCTCCAAGCCCCGTCCAACCTGCCCTTGGACACTTCCAGGGATGGAGTTACAACTTCTATACCTGTAGAAGTTTGAGTTACACACAGCCCCTTTAAGAGACCCTGCTCAATCACTCAGACCTTTCAGAGGAGGAGTTATACAATGGCTATTGTGTGAAAACAAAACATTAGTGAGGAGGAAATTCCTCCAGGGATCTCACATCTGGGAGTGACTTGGGATAAGCTGCAGTGACCAGCAAGGAATCCTCCTGCACAGACTGGGTCTAACTGTGCTTCTGCCCCAGGGGTTGCTTCAGGGAGACCCCCCCTCTTAGCAAGGTAAGGGAAATCAGTTTAATCTTTGAGTGTGTGCTGCTTTCAGCTTCCTGTGGTAACTCACAGCTCCCTCATATAGCAAATGCTTCCGGCCCTCTGAGCAGAAGGGAAGCCAGAGATCTCCTCCCCAGTCCTGCTGCTCTGCAGGGCTCACATCCCCTCAGAGCCCCCAGGCTCTCGATCCACAGGAGGCATCCACCAAACAGGCAAGTGCCTTATTCCAGAGCTTGGGCTGGGGCAGAGCCTTGGGGGAAGCTGCCTGCTAAGTGCTCTTCTTTAGCTTTTCTCCCTTCTTGAAGACTTCCAAGGCAATGAGCCCTGCAAGTGCTACTAAAATTGGGCACACAAGCCTATTTGTCTTGGCAATGGATTTAACCTGAGAGACAGTAGGGTTAGATGGGGCATTGGGAAGAAATTCCTCCCTGGGAGCCAGGTGAGGCCCTGGCACAGGTTGC
>NW_016690523.1:0-1318 GCF_001604755.1 Lepidothrix coronata | reverse complement strand
ACTGGATGGGCTTTAAGGTCTCTTCCAACCCAAACCAGTCTGGCATTCCCTGGCTTTCCCTCCCCCAACACACCAGAAAAGTGAAACTGAAACTTTTTTTTGGTGAAAAACAAGCTGCCTCAGGAAACAAGGCTTTGTTTCTGGCTCTCAAACACCAGCTCTCCCCTGCACAGCACCAGACCACACCCAAGGGGCTGGCCTGGGCTGATTGCTTTATATCTCCAGGGAGATTTGCCCCCAAAATCTGCACCCTCAGAGCCTGTGAGCTGTGAACTGTCTGCACCATGACTGGGGTTCATCAGCAAAGGGGGATGAGTCCAAACAACCCACAGCTCCTGCTCCTTCCTCTCCAAACACTCCCTAAAACAACCCTCTGAAAGTTGGGTCCTTAGATAATGTGGTGTATTTAGGTCATTATTTTGAAAGCTTCTTAAAAATTGAACAAACATTTGGTTACTTATTTCAAGTAATTTGGCTTAACTTGCCTTGCCTCTTTCCCAAGGCACAAATCCACCTGGCTGGGCTGCAAAACTTCATCCATAAGCAGCAGAATGTTTAAAAAAGTCACCAGATACGTTGTAAACCAAGGGGATCCAAACCAAGAATGGGTCCCTGTCGAGAGCATCACAGACAACGAGCACTTCAGACCCTTGTGTCTTCTGACACAAAAAAGAAAACCAAAAACCGAATTCCACCCAGGTCCCTACTACCAGTGCACAAACTTTAGTCTGGACGATGTGCTGCTGCCTGAAGAAGATGGGATAAGCACAGGTAAAGCCCAGATATATCAACCTGATATATTCAGGTTCACAAATTCCATAGACAATGTTTTGGGGTCACTGGGGTCATGGCTGAACTGTCCCACGTTCCAGCTTTCCTGTGGGTGAAATACTTACAGTGCTGAGTCTGTGCCATCCTGCTGAAGCAAATGCATGGAATCATTTCAGAGTCCCTCCTTCCCTCCGGAGATGGTCCAGATTACAACAGATTAGCTCTCACAAAGGTCACTGCTGACAAAGTCAAGGGGGATCTCAGCCTTAGTGTTGACCCTGCAAGTGTGGAGCTGAAAGGAAGTGGCTCCTTGTCCCAGGAGTTTTCCATCAAGCTGCAGAAGAAGGCCATAAAAATGAACTCACTGGAGACAATGAGAAAGAAAAGGTAAGGCAGGACAAAGGCAGCACACACGCTCTGGCCATCCCCACCCAACCCATCCCAGGTCACACAGTGGGTGTTCAACAGCAAGAAAAAAACAAGATTCAGACCTTAGACAATGAATTCCCCCTAACTAGGCCAGGCTGGGTGGGGCTTGGAGCCAGAA